>NC_053432.1:44150000-44362791 GCF_007990345.1 Gossypium hirsutum
ACAACTAAAATGCATTACATATTATAACTCAATACGCATCCATCATTTACTCCATAACCGAAGCACCATCATGTGTAAGTATATACCTTGAGATAATATATAGGTCATACCAATACATCATGTGCAATCATATATATATATATATGTGCAAGAGCCGAATCACAAATTTGATTATAACCAAATTTAAAAATATATCCAAAACATAAATCTTACCTACCATGCAATAAGCATAAATCACACTTATGGATATACCATGGCCGATACTTCCAACAACACCAAATAAAAATATACTTCACGGATCTAAGGTAGAACCAAGAAAGAAACTCATAATCATCAAGATGTAAGCAACTACCATTGTTCATCTAGATTTAGCATGAAACACAACCATCACCCTTATTAATCTCCATAGCCGAAAACCTTACTTATTCCAAAATCACAATTTCAACATGGGTTACCAACAATAACTTGATATCTCACTCAAATCAACTAGGATTTCAAGAACTAGTATCAACTTCCTTACCTTAATATCGACCTAAGATGACCGATTGCTTCACTCCTTCCTTCCTCCTCTCAATTCGGCCAAGAAGTACCAAAGAACACAACTTGTTTCCTTTCTTCCTTAGAACATTCGGCCAAGAGAAATGAAAAAAAGATGGACACTTTTTTTTGTTTCCTTTCTTACATTCACGGCAATGGGAGGGGGAGAAACAATCACACCCCTTCTTTCTTTTTTCCATTTCTTTATTACTAACTTTATTTATTGTTTCCTCCCATGATGCACAACACAACATGTCTATGACATGTTTTGCCCATCACCCTTTGTCCACCCTAATGTCATGGCCGGCCACTACTATATGGGGGGAAAATTGACATGCAAGTCCCCCCTTTTTCAACATGCACTAATAGGTCCTTATGTTTTGATCTATCACATTTCAAAATGTCACACATAAGTCCTATTGACTAAATTCACATGCAATTTACTAAATCGAAGCTTAAAATTTTCACACATTTATTTAGACAATAAATATCATATTCAAATAATTTGGTGACTCGGTTTAGCGGTCCGAAATCGCTTTCCTACTAGGGTCGCTTTAGGGCTGTCACAACTCTCCCCCACTTAAGAAATTTTCTTCCCCGAAAATCTTACCGGTAAATAAGTTTGGGTATCGTTCTTTCATGGCATTCTCGGTTTCCCAAGTAGCTTCTTCGACTCCGTGTTTGAGCCATAACACCTTTACTAATGGAACCCTTTTGTTTCGCAGCTCTTTCACTTCACGAGCTAGGATACGAATCGGTTCTTCTTCATAACTCAAGTCAGATTGAATTTCAACTTCTGAGGGATTAATCACGTGTGACGGATCGGATCTATAACGTCGAAGCATCAAAACATGAAAGACGTCGTGAATCTTTCAAGTTCAAGGGGCAAAATCAATCTATACGCAACCGGACCAACTCGTTCGGAGATTTCGTACGGCCCAATGAATCTCGGGCTCAACTTGCCCTTACGGCCAAATCTGAGTATCTTTTTCCAAGGCGAAACTTTAAGAAACACTTTATCTCCCACCTGATATTCAATGTCTTTTCGTTTCAAATCCGCATACGATTTCTGACAATCTGTGGCTGCCTTCAGACTTTCACGGATTACCTTTACTTTCTGTTCAGCATCTTTAATCAAATCAACTCCGAAAATTTTACTTTCACCGAGCTCGGTCCAAAATAATGGTGTACGGCATTTACGACCGTACAAAGCCTCGTAAGGTGCCATCTTAATACTTGATTGAAAACTGTTGTTGTAAGCGAATTCAATCAAAGGTAAATACCGTTCCCATGAACCACTGAACTCGAGGATGCAACATCTCAACATATCCTCAAGTATCTGAATTATCCGCTCGGATTGACCATCGGTTTGGGGGTGAAAAGCGGTGCTAAAGTGCAGCTTGGTACCCAAAGCTTCTTGCAATTTCTTCCAAAATCGCGAGGTGAATCTCGGATCTCTATCCGACACAATAGAAATCGGTACCCCGTGTAATCTCACAATCTGAGAAACATACAATTCAGCTAGTTTATCCAATGAAAAATCCGTACGTACGGGGATAAAGTGAGCCGACTAGTCAGTCTATCCACAAAACCCAAATCGCATCTTTCTTACTTACCGATACTGGCAACCCAGATACGAAATCCATCGTGACTCGATCCCATTTCCATTCAGGTACCATGATTGGCTGGAGTAAACCTGTAGGCACTTGATGTTCCGCGTTTACTTGCTGACATATTAAACACATCGAAACAAAATCGAAAATGTCTCGTTTCATACCATGCCACCAAACTGGCATCTCAGATCGTTGTACATTTTCGTACTCCCTGGGTGAACTGACATTCGGCTACAATGGGCTTCGTTCAGAATCATCGAAATGAGTTCTGAATTTCTTGGAACACACAGCCGACTTCTGAACCTCAAACAATCGTCATCATCAATTTGAAATTCGGATTCCATATTCGGAGCACATTCAGCCCGTTTTGCAACCAATTCATCGTCGACTTTCTGAGCTTCACGAATTTGATGAATCAATAATGGTTTGGCCTTTAATTCAGCTACTAACACATTGTCGGGTAGAACAGACAAGTGTACATTCATCGCTCGTAAAGCAAACAGTGATTTCCGGCTTAAGGCGTCCGCAACCACATTAGCCTTTCCCGGGTGGTAATCAATGACAAGCTCATAATCTTTCAACAACTCAAGCCAACGTCTTTGTCGCAGATTTAAGTCTCTTTGAGTCATCAAATATTGAGACTTTTGTGATCCGAAAATATATGGCACTTCTCACCAAATAAGTAATGTCACCATATTTTCAAGGCGAATACGATGGCAGCTAATTCGAGATCATGGGTCGGATAATTTTTCTCATGTGGCTTTAATTGTCTCGACGCATAGGCCACAACTCGACCTTCTTGCATCAACACGCAACCTAACCCAAGTAGGGAGGCGTCACTATAGATGACAAACTCTTTGCCTGATTCGGGCTGCACTAAAATTGGGGCTTCAGTCAAATAAGTTTTCAGTTGATCAAAACTTTTCTGACATTTTTCCGTCCATTCGAACTTAATATCTTTTTGAAGTAGCTTCGTCATGGGTGTGGCTATCATCGACAAACCTTTTACAAACCTTCGGTAGTAACCGGCGAGTCCCAAAAAGCTCTGAACCTCAGTAATATTTCTCGGAGGCTTCCAGTTAAGTATGGCTGAAATTTTGCTCGGGTCAACTCGAATACCCGATGCAGATACCACATGGCCCAAGAAGCTAACCTCTCTTAACCAGAACTCACACTTACTGAACTTAGCATATAACTGCTTATCCCATAAAATTTGCAACACTAATCTCAGGTGCTCAGCATGTTCGGTCTCATCTCTTGAATAGACCAAGATGTCATCAATAAACACAACTACGAACCGATCCAAATACTGTCTGAAGATCTGACTCATCAAATCCATAAATACCACAGGGGCATTAGTGAGCCCAAACGGCATCACTAAGAACTCGTAGTGGCCGTATCTCGTTCTGAAAGCAGTTTTGGGTATATCCGAATCGCGAATTCGCAACTGATAATAACCCGATCTCAAATCTATCTTTGAAAACACTGAAGCTCCCTTTAGTTGATCAAACAAATCATCAATACACGGTAACAGATATTTATTCTTTATCGTCATTTTATTCAGCTGACGATAGTCAATGCACAACCTCATGGTTCCGTCCTTTTTCACAAACAATACTGGTGCACTCCAAGGTGAGAAATTTGGTCGAGCGAAACCTTTATCCGTCAACTCTTGCAACTGAGCTTTCAATTTTTTTAACTCGGTTGGTGCCATACGATACGGAGCTATCGAAATTGGCATAGTTCCAGGTACAAGCTCAATACCAAACTCTACCTCCCGAACAGGTGGTAAACCCGGTAATTCTTCAGGAAAAACATCCGGGTATTCACAAACCACCGGCACAGATTCGAGTTTCTTTTCTAATTCTTTGTCATCAAGTACATACGCAAGGTATGCTTCGCACCCTTTTCTTACATATTTCTGGGCCAACATTGCTGATATTACAGCTAGCAACCCCTTTAAGTCCGTAGACTCAACTCAGATTATCTCGTTATTTGCGCACCTCAAATCAATAGTCTTACTTTTGCAATTCACAACCGCATCATTCGCGGTCAACCAATCCAAACCAAGAATAACATCAAATTCATCAAACGGCAAAAGCATCAAGTCCGCCGAAAAACAGGAATCTCAAATTACTAGGGGGCATTTCTTACACACTTTGTCGACAAGCACGTAACGACCCAAGGTTTGATACCCGAATTACGAACTCAGTAGACTCAATAGGTAAAGTCTTACTGGATGCTAAGGTTTCGCATATATAAGAATGAGTAGAACCAGGGTCAATCAAAGCAATCACATTAGCATCGAAGAGAGTAAAAGTACCGGTAATAACATCTGGCGAGGAAGCATCCTCGCGTGCGCGTATAGCATAAGCCCTAGCGGGAGCACGAGCCTCAGATCTGGTCACAGCATCTCTAGATCCTCTCTGACCACCACTAGCATTTCCCGTGTTTCTAGATGGTCTACCTCGAGCAGTGGTAGCACTCGGTTTCCCACTCTGATTTACATTCTGTTCAGACAATCTCGGGCAATCTTTGATAAAGTGGTCAACTGACCCGCACTTGTAGCAGGAGCGGTCATGGAATCTACAACTTTCAGAATGCCATTTGCCACAATACTGGCACTCCGTTCTATCTCGACGATCATTTTCCCACACTGGCGACCGAAGTGACTCGTGCACTCGAAAGGGGTCGATCGCGATCTCGTCTAGAAAAGCCCGAAGTGTCTCTAGACCGGCCTAAGCCATCTCTAAATTTCTTCGATGACTGTGGGAAGGGCTTCTCCGAAGACCTCTTACGAAACTCCCTTGCTCCCGCCTCAGCTTTTCTTTTCTCCATACTGAGCTCCTCGGCTTTGCAAGCTCGCTCGACAAGTGCCACAAATTCTCGGATTTCCAAAATGCCAACATACAGCTTTATATCATCATTCAATCCATCCTCGAAACGTTTACACATTACGGCTTCTGAGGAAATGCATTCTCGTGCGTACCGGGTAAGCCTTACAAACTTTCGTTCATAGTCGGTAACCGACATGGAACCTTGTTTAAGTTCAAGAAATTCCTTCCGTTTTTGGTCAATGAATCTCTGACTGATATACTTCTTTCGAAACTCGGTTTGGAAGAATTCCTAAGTTACTTGCTCTCTAGGCACAACAGAAGTCAATGTATTCCACCAATAGTAGGCAGAATCACGTAGCAAGGAGATAGTACACTTTAGGCACTCATCGGGTGTGCAAGATAGCTCGTCGAGTACCCGGATAGTGCTGTCCAACCAAAATTCAGCTTGCTCGGCATTATCGCTGTCCGTAGCTTTAAATTCAGTAGCCCCGTGTTTTCGAATTCTGTCAACTGGGGGGCTTATTTGACCTTATTTGGTCTGTTACCGGAGGTATTGTAGGTGCGGGGGTGGTATTTTTCGGGAATGGAGGTTGTGGAACAGCCGTATTAGTTCGAATGTATTGGATGAACCAATCATTCATCACGCTATAGAAGGCTTGTCTAGCCTCATCATTCGGATTACTAGCATTAGGTTGAGAGTCCGCCGGCACTGTCCCTTGTGCGGGAGCAGGCGCTACACTCTCAAGATCATCAGCTACTGCTCGGTCGGGATCGAGATCCATTAGTATAAATAAACACATTTGCAAATGTCAGAAATCACCACACTATCAAATAATCACATAAAATGGCATGTATAGCTAAACCCAACGCATTACGGTAGTCCTAGAATCGACTAAACCGTAGCTCTGATACCAATAAAATTGTAACACCCCGTACCCGAGTCCGTCGCCGGAGTCGGACACGAGGGGTTTACAGACTTAAATCACTTCTTTGCATAATCCATTTTAAATTTTCCAGGCAAGCTGGCTAACTGCGTCACTGTCACCTTAAAAATCATATCTTGAGTTTCACAACTCGAAAATCAGTTTCGTGATTTTTCCCTGAAACTAGACTCATATATGCATCTAAAAAGTTTTTTCTAGAATTTTTGATTGGGCCAATTAGTATACTTTATTAGTCAAATTCTCCCAAGTTACAGGGATCGACTACACTGACCTTTGCGCATTACGACTTGGATATCTCCCTGTACAGGGCTTCAATACTGATGCCGTCTATTTCTATAGAAACTAAACTCAAAGACAAATCTATAAATATAGGGCATGACTTCTAAATGTCTCTGGTTAATTTATAATTAATTTCCAAAGTCAGATCAGGGGATCCAGAAACCGTTCTAGCCCTGTCTCACGAAAACTTTAACATCTCATAATATATTGTTCATATGAACGTTTCGTTACTTTCCTATGAAAATAGATTCATCAAGGTTCAATTACATAATTTATTCACTATTTAATTCCATTCGTACTATTTTTAGTGATTTTTTTCACATCCACATCACTGCTGCTGCCAGCATCTATTTTTAAGGTAAACTTTACCTATTTCATGATCCTCCATGGATCAACTAGAGTTTGTCATACATATTCCAAAAATGATCATGAATAACCATTCCCATGGCTAACCGTTACCAACATTTCCATACCTCTCGACGGACAACATACAAAACGATTATAAAGCTATGATCAAAGTATATTTAAGCCATTTTCGCATGGCTATCCAAATTTACACAAAACCGAAGGGTACATGACCAACAACAAAAGGGTAGTCCTATACATGCCATTTCAAAGTTCAACCAAAAGTATACCAAAAGGAGCTTTGATAGTGTGGGCGACTTCGACTTCAAAATCCCGAGTCTGATAGCTGAAGAACCAAAATCTATAAAACAGAGAATCAAAGAAATGGAGTAAGCATTAAATGCTTAGTAAGTTTTGAGCAAATATTTTAGACACAACCAAAGTATAGCATTCATGTAGCTAAACGGATAATTTCATATGCACAAATTTTCAATATCATACTTACTTCACATTACCAACCCTTTTATTCATACACAAAGATCAACTTAGCCAAAGGCCGGTAGCTCATTTATCAACTGAGCGAATACTTATTTGTAAGGGCTCAACTAATTCAAAGCACATACGAAACATTCCTCAATGTTGGGATGTTACAAGCGTAACTGAAATTTTTACAGCAAGATCATTCATTCCCGAATCACGTACCTTCGGAATTTAACCGGATATAGCTACTCGTTCAAATGCCTTCGGGACATAGCCCAGTTATAGTAACTCGCACAAATGCCTTCGGGACTTAACCCGGATTTAGTAACTTGCACCAATGCCTTCAGGCTTAGCCCGGAATTAGTAACTCGCACAAATGCCTTCAGATATTAGTCTGGATATGGTCACTTAGCACAAAGCCTTCGGGACTTAGCCCGGACATCATTCGAATAACCATGCACATTTAACAATAAATCATGACACATTCGTATTTCATTTTCATTAGCAAAAATCAAACACAAGACACTTATCACCCTTACAATTTCGGCTCAATAGCCACACACAAAGAGCATGATTTTGATTTGCTTAAAACATGATCTAATCAAATCATAATTTAAGCTCTATTACTCAAGAACTTACCTCGGATGTGGTCGAACGTTTTCAACGGCTATTCGATAACTTTTTCCTTTCCCTTATCCAACTGTGGTCCTCTAAGCTCTTGAGCTAATTCAAACAAATTTAACTTATTAAAGTCTCATTATGCTAGCTTATGGCCGAATATGACAAGGAGTTTGATTGGTCATATGGCCACCTTCTAGCTCAACTACACAATGGTCATATGCATTTTTAATCCCATCAAGCAATTTAATACAATTCATTCAAACATCAAAAGAAAACCTCAAGGTACTTAGCCCATATATACTTTAGGCGTTAGAGTCACATATATATATGGAATCATGAATCAAACTTAACATTTTAGCTAATATTCCCCCTTGGCCGAATTTTCTAAGCCAAGACAAAAGCATCGATATGCTTGCCTCTAACCGAATACATGCAACACCAGTCTTCTTCCTATGGCTGAATATGCATGTCTATGTTGAGGCCGATTATATACTTAACACCACACATAAATGGCATACATTTTACTAACTAATGCATTACATGTTATAACTCAATACGCATCCATCATTTACTCCATAACTGTGACAGCCCAAAATTGACCCTAGTCGGGAAGTGGTTTCGGGACCGCTAAACCGAGTCTCCGAAAGGTTTGAATGTGATGTTTATTGTCTAGAATATGTAATCATGAATGTGTGAAAATTTCAAGCTTCGATTTAGTCGATTGCATGTGAATTTAGTCAATAGGACTTATATGAGAAAATTTTAAAATGTGATAGGTCAATGCATGAGGACCTATTAGTGCATGTGGAAGAAAAAGGGGACTTGCATGTCAAATTCCCCCTCCCTAATATGTAGTGGCCGGCCATGCTATGGGTGGAAACATGTCACCAACATGTTGTGTTAGTGATGTATGGTAAGGAAAATAAAATATTAAGCTTGATAATTAAATAATGAAAGGAAGGGTGATGGAAAAAAAAATAACATGGTCTCACCCCCTTGTTGCCGTGAGTTGAGGAAAGAAAACAAAAAAAAAATGTGTTCATTCTTGAACACCTTTGGCCGAATAGAGGAAAGAAAGGAAGGGGAAGAGCTTGAGAAAATCGGCTATGGTGGTTTGCTAGACTAAGGTATGTTTGATGTTGTTCTTGAGATGCATGCATGTTTTAGTAGTTGACTTGAGTTCTAAAAACCCATGGTTCAATTTTGTGGATTGATGATGATTTTGTGTTTTGCCATTGATGAGTGCTTGAGCTTTTTGATAGTTGTTGATGAAAAGTGAAAGATATGTTAAAGATTAATATGTTAAATTAAGGCTTGGTAAGCTAGCTATTAAGGTGAAATGCTAATGTTAGTATTTGATTTGGTAATAATCTGTTTGGGGACAGCAGCAGTAAGGTGATTTTGGAAAATCGCCATAATTTGTAGGAGTTGAATTAGAAGCTGAGTGAATTATGCCATTAAAGCTTGAAGAGTCTATTTTCTTACAAAAGAAACTATAAAAACAAAAGAGTTACCGATCTTGAGATATTTGAAGTATTGTGGGGCTGAGTCAAAATGACTACTAGATTCCCTGTTCTGTTTTTAGGAAATCATTATAAATTGTACAAAAATGATTATAAGATAAAATTTATATGCTTAGACTCCTTAATGAGTCTAGTTTCAAATGAGATCAAATACAACACATTTTGAATTCTGTAAAATGAGAAATTTGATTCGTAGTGAAGAGTGGTCAGAATAATCAAACAGTGAAACAGGGGAAACTTTAAGAAAAATCTGGTATTGATTGGCCAAGCCAAAAATTCTGAAAATTTTATGGATGGAAGATATACGAGTCTATATTTAGGGAAAATTAACGGCTAGTGATTTGGAGTTTTGTAGCTCTAGTTATAAACAATTTAGCGACTACTGCTCAGGAAAACAGCTCGTAGTGAATATGTGATTTTGTTGTAAACATTAATGAAAATTTGCCAATGAGTTATTTATTGACTATTATAAAGCTTACTATAATCTATGTGTGTGAAGGTCAAATCAATATATATATTATTCTGAAAGTAATACTTGAATAGTCGATTAATGACTATTTTAAATTTTGTTGAACTTAAGCTCAAGAGCAAAAGGGAACTAGATCCGATAAAGGCAAAGAAAAGATCACTGAGTAGTCGAGTTGGAACCGTCTTACCCAACACAAGGTAAGTCATTAAGCATGTAGTTGGTATTATTTCAAATGGTCATAATGTTTATGTATTGATGCTGAATGGAATGAATAAATATACATATATATATATATGCATGTACGTATGTGATGATGAAATTGTTGAATGAAAAGAAAAGAGGTAAGATGTACTGAGTTGTTGATCTCGGCACTAAACGTGCGGGTATAACCATTTATGACCATGAGATTGGCGCTAAGTGCGTGGGATTAAATTGTACAGCACTAAGTGTGCGATTTGACTATGTTGCACTAAGTGTGCGAAATGAATATGATGCACTAAGTGTGCGAATTGACCATGCGGCACTAAGTGTGCGAGTTTGACTATGTAGCACTAAGTGTGCGATTTGATTACGTAGCACTAAGTGTGCGAGTTGATTATATAGCACTGAGTGTGCGGACTCAATATACATTCGTGAATCATTATGGACACTATGTGTGCGACACTATCGAGTCGATCGCGGACAGCGGATCGGGTAAGTGTCCTGAGTACATGGCTAATAGGTGCTATGCTTATACTTGGTGTTGAGCTCGGTAAGTTTGAACCTATGTGACAACTATACTTGAAGTCACGTACATAAAATTTATCGTAGGATGGGTGAAAGGCCGTTTAGTCGTTTGATTGTAACGAAAATAAATTGATTTATGAAAATGCTTCAATGTCCTATTGATGAGTATATGGAATGTGAATGCATGAATTGATATGAAATTGAATCGATAGGTTGGAGGAACTATGGTATGGTTCGGTATGGATGGAGTAAATTGTCTCGTTCCATTTTGTTTCCTCTTGTGATAATGTTATTGATGGATGGTAGTGCATTGCTTATGACTTACTGAGTTATAAACTCACTCGGTGTTTCCTTGTCACCCATTATAGGTTGCTTGGACTCATCTATTTTTGCGGGGTCAGGCCGTCATCGAAGTCATCACACCGGATAGCAAGTTTTGGTACTTTCTTCTTAGTTGGCTTAGAAGAACATTTTGGCATGTATAAGCTATTACGTTGTGTTTGAACTTTGGCATGTAAACTTTAAGCCATGCGAAAATGGCACGAATGTTCGATTGAGTTGGATCAAGGGTAGGCATGAAATGGACCTAGTTACTTTCGTAACAGATGCTGGCAGCAGCAGTATCATGAGATTGAAAAATCACTAAAAATAGTAGGAGTGGAATTAATTGATGAATAAATTATGTAATCGAAGCTCGATGAGTCTGTTTTCATGAGGAAGTAACGAAAAGATCATATGGGCAGTATATTAAGAGATAATCAGATTTTTGTGGGACAGGGCCAGAACGGTTTCTGGATTTCCTGCTTCGACTTTGGAAATTCATTATAAATTAACCAGAGATAATTAGGGGTCGTACCATATATGTACAGATTGGGCAGTGTCTGGAAAATAAATTTTATAAGGGGTTAAAGTCAGTTAACACCTCGTGTTCGACCCCGGTGTCGGTTTCGGGTTCGGGGTGTTACATTTGATTGGTATCAGAGCTATGGTTTAGTCGGTTCTAGGACTACCATAGCGCGTATGAGTCTAGCTATACATGCCGAATGTTAATGTTTAAATGTGTGATGACTTCCGACGGTTGAAATGTTTTTGTTTTGATTAGTAAATGGACCCCGGTGAAGAAAGAACCCTAGCGGATGACGTTGAGAGCGTAGCGGCTGCTCCTGCACAAGGGACGCCGCCTGTTGAACCTCAGTCATCTGCGAATAATCAAGGTGAGGGGGCTAAACAAGCCTTCTTTACCATGATGAATGAGTGGGTCGCGCAATATGCCCGAACCAACCCGGCTGTCCAACAATTCCCAAATTTGAATAATCCACCCCAAGAGCCTGTAATGCCATCAGTCGCTGATCCTGTGAGGCTGAGTAAGCCACCTGTAGACTTGATTAGGAAGCGTGGGGCTGAGGAGTTCAAGGCCATAGTAACTGATGATGCCGAAAGGGCCGAGTTCTGGCTTGATAACACCATTCGGGTGTTCGATGAATTGTCATGCACACCCGACGAATGTCTAAAATGTGTTGTATCTTTGTTGCGAGACTCAGCCTACTATTGGTGGAGGACCTTGATTTCCATAGTCCCGAACGAGCGAGTAACTTGGGACTTCTTTCAAACGGAATTCCGAAAGAAATTTATTAGCCAACGGTTCATTGATCAGAAGCGTAAGGAGTTCTTGGAACTCAAGCAAGGCCGTATGACTGTATCTGAATACGAACATGAATTCGTAAGACTCAGTAGGTATGCCCGGGAGTGTGTAGCTGATGAGGTTGCTATGTGCAAAAGGTTCGAGGAAGGATTGAATGAAGATTTAAAGCTACTAATGGGTATTTTGGAAATAAAAGAATTCGTAACACTAGTCGAACGAGCCTGCAAGGCGGAAGAACTTGGAAAGGAGAAGAGGAAGGCTAAATTTGAAGCTAAAGATTATCGTAAAAGATCGACGGGTAAAGCTCCGTTCTCAGCTGTAAAGAAGTTCAGGGAGGACATTAATAAGTCGAGGGCGACTGCGGGAATTTCCATAGGGCAAGACCATCGATGGGCTCCCGAGCTACTTTGGTAGCTAGTGTGGGCAATAATCGTCACGAGAAACCTGAATGTCCCCAATGTGGAAGACGACACCTAGGTGAATGTTGGGGCAAGTCTACTAGCAGGGCCTGTTACGGATGCAGTTCGAAGGACCACTTCATTAGAGATTGCACGGAGTTGGATGAGAAGAATAAGATTCAAGGTGCAAGACCTAGTGGAGTGACATCTAGAGGTAGACCACCGAGAATTTTAGGAGGCAGGGGTGGTAGTCAGAGGGGGGCCTCTGATACGGCCGATCGAGCCGAGAACCGTACTCCTGCTAGAGCATATGCCATTCGCGCACGAGAGGAGGCATCCTCCCCCGACGTCATCACTGGTACCTTCACTCTCTTTGATACTAATGTGATTGCATTGATTGACCCTGGTTCTACTCATTCATATGTATGCGAAACCTTAGCAACCAGTAAGACTCTACCTGTTGAGTCTACTGAGCTCGTAATTCGAGTATCAAACCCTTTGGGTCAATGCGTACTTGTTGATAAAGTGTGTAAGAGATGCCCTCTAATAATCCGAGAATCCTGTCTTCCGGCCGATTTGATGCTTTTGCCGTTCGACGAGTTTGATGTTATTCTTGGTTTGGATTGGTTAACCGCGCATGATGCGGTTGTGAATTGCAAAAGCAAGACTACCGATTTGAGGTGCGCAAATAACGAAATAATCCGAGTTGAGTCTGCGGACTTAAGGGGGTTGCCAGCTGTAATATCAGCAATGTTGGCCCAGAAATATGTAAGGAAAGGGTGCGAAGCATACCTTGCGTATGTACTTGATGACAAGGAGTTAGAAAAGAAACCCGAATCGGTGCCGGTGGTTTGTGAATGCCCGGATGTTTTTCCTGAAGAGTTACCGGGTTTGCCACCTGTTCGGGAGGTAGAGTTTGGTATTGAGCTTGTACATGGAACTACGCCAATTTCGATCGCTCCGTATCGTATGGCACTAACCGAGTTAAAAGAGTTGAAAGCTCAGTTGCAAGAATTGACGGATAGAGGTTTCGCTCGACCGAGTTTCTCACCTTGGGGTGCACCAGTATTGTTCGTGAAAAAGAAGGACGGAACCATGAGGTTGTGCATTGACTATCGTCAACTGAATAAAGTGACGATAAAGAATAAGTATCCGTTACCGCGTATTGATGATCTATTCGATCAATTAAAGGGAGCATCGGTGTTTTCAAAGATAGATTTGAGATCGGGTTATTATCAGTTGCGGATTCGAGATTCGGACGTACCCAAAACTGCTTTTAGAACGAGGTACGGTCACTACGAGTTCTTAGTGATGCCGTTCGGGCTCACTAATGCCCCTGCGGTGTTTATGGATTTGATGAATCGGATCTTCAGGCCGTATTTAGATCGGTTCGTAGTTGTGTTTATTGATGACATCTTGGTCTATTCAAGAGATGAGACCGAACATGCTGAGCATCTGAGGCAAGTGTTGCAAATTTTGCGGGATAAGCAGTTATATGCTAAGTTCAGTAAGTGTGAGTTCTGGTTAAGAGAGGTTAGCTTCTTGGGTCATGTGGTATCCGCATCGGGTATTCGAGTTGACCCGAGCAAAATTTTAGCCATACTTAACTGGAAGCCTCCGAGAAATGTTACCGAAGTCCGGAGCTTTCTAGGGCTCGCCGGTTATTACCGACGATTTGTCAAAGGTTTCTCGATGATAGCCACACCAATGACGAAGCTACTTCAAAAGGATGTTAAGTTCGAATGGACGGAGAAATGTCAGAAAAGCTTCGATCAACTGAAAACTCATTTGACTGAAGCTCCAATTTGGTGCAACCCGAATCGGGTAAAGAGTTTGTCATTTATAGTGACGCATCCCTACTCGGGTTGGGTTGCGTATTGATGCAAGAAGGTCGAGTTGTGGCCTATGCGTCAAGACAATTGAAGCCACACAAGAGAAATTATCCGACCCATGATCTCGAACTAGCCGCCATTGTGTTTGCATTGAAAATATGGCGACATTATTTGTTTGGTGAGAAGTGCCATGTGTTTTCGGATCACAAAAGCCTCAAATATTTGATGACTCAACGAGACTTGAATCTGCGACAAAGACGTTGGCTTGAGTTGTTGAAAGATTACGAGCTTGTCATTGATTACCACCCGGGAAAGGCTAATGTGGTTGCGGACGCCTTAAGCCGGAAATCACTGTTTGCTTTGCGAGCGATGAATGTACACTTGTCTGTTCTACCTGACAATGTGTTAGTAGCTGAATTAAAAGCCAAACCATTATTGACTCATCAAATTCTTGAAGCTCAGGAAGTCGATGATGAATTGGTTGCAAAACGAGCTGAGTGTGTTCCGAACAAGGAATCGGAGTTTCAGATTGATGATGATGGTTGTTTGAGGTTTAGAAGTCGTTTGTGTGTTCCAAGGAATTCGGAACTCATTCCGATGATTCTGAACGAAGCCCATTGTAGCCGAATGTCAATTCACCCGCGGAGCACGAAAATGTACAACGACTTGAAACGTCAGTTTTGGTGGCATGGTATGAAACGAGACATCTCCGACTTTGTTTCGAGATGTTTAATATGTCAACAAGTGAAAGCGAAACATCAAGTGCCTTCAGGGTTACTTCAGCCGATCATGATACCCGAGTGGAAATGGGACCGAGTCACAATGGACTTTGTGTCCGGACTGCCATTGTCCGCAAGTAAGAAGGATGCGATTTGGGTTGTTGTTGATAGGCTGACTAAGTCGGCTCACTTTATTCCCGTGCGTACGGATCTTTCATTGGATAAACTAGCCGAATTGTATGTCTCTCAGATTGTGAGATTACATGGAGTACCTATTTCTATCGTGTCGGATAGAGATTCGAGATTCACCTCACGATTTTGGAAGAAATTGCAAGAAGCTTTGGGTACCAAGCTGCATTTTAGCACCGCTTTTCACCCCCAAACCGATGGTCAATCCGAGCGGATAATTCAGATACTTGAGGATATGTTGAGATGTTGCATCCTCGAGTTCAGTAGTTCATGAGAACGGTATTTACCTTTGATTGAATTCGCTTACAACAATAGTTTTCAATCAAGTATTAAGATGGCACCTTATGAGGCTTTGTACGGTCGTAAATGCTGTACGCCATTGTTTTGGACCGAGCTTGGTGAAAGTAAAATTTTCGGAGTTGATTTGATTAAAGATGCCGAACAAAAAGTAAAGGTAATCCGCGAGAGTCTGAAGGTAGCCACAGATCGTCAAAAATCGTATGCGGATTTAAAACGAAAGGACATTGAATATCAGGTGGGAGATAAAGTGTTTCTTAAAGTGTCACCTTGGAAGAAGGTACTCAGATTTGGCCGTAAAGGCAAGTTGAGCCCGAGATTCATTGGGCCGTACGAAATTTCCGAACGAGTGGGGCCGATTGCATATAGATTGATTATGCCCCCTGAACTTGAAAGGATGCACGATGTCTTCCATGTTTCAATGCTTCGACGTTATATATCCGACCCGTTACATGTGATTAATCCCTCAGAAGTTGAAATTCAATCTGACTTGAGCTATGAAGAAGAACCGATTCGTATCCTAGCTCGTGAAGTGAAAGAGTTGCGAAATAAAAGGGTTCCGTTGGTTAAGGTGTTGTGGCTCAAACACGAGATCGAGGAAGCAACCTGGGAACCCGAGAGCTCGATGAAAGAACGATATCCAAACCTATTTACCGATAAGATTTTCGAGGACGAAAATTTCTTAAGTGAGGGAGAGTTGTGACAGCCCAAAATTGACCCTAGTCGGGAAGTGGTTTCGGGACCGCTAAACCGAGTCACCGAAAGGTTTGAATGTGATGTTTATTGTCTAGAATATGTAATCATGAATGTGTGAAAATTTCAAGCTTCGATTTAGTCGATTGCATGTGAATTTAGTCAATAGGACTTATATGAGAAAATTTTAAAATGTGATAGGTCAATGCATGAGGACCTATTAGTGCATGTGGAAGAAAAAGGGGACTTGCATGTCAAATTCCCCCTCCCTAATATGTAGTGGCCGGCCATGCTATGGGTGGAAACATGTCACCAACATGTTGTGTTAGTGATGTATGGTAAGGAAAATAAAATATTAAGCTTGATAATTAAATAATGAAAGGAAGGGTGATGGAAAAAAAATAACATGGTCTCACCCCCTTGTTGCCGTGAGTTGAGGAAAGAAAACAAAAAAAAATGTGTTCATTCTTGAACACCTTTGGCCGAATAGAGGAAAGAAAGGAAGGGGAAGAGCTTGAGAAAATCGGCTATGGTGGTTTGCTAGACTAAGGTATGTTTGATGTTGTTCTTGAGATGCATGCATGTTTTAGTAGTTGACTTGAGTTCTAAAAACCCATGGTTCAATTTTGTGGATTGATGATGATTTTGTGTTTTGCCATTGATGAGTGCTTGAGCTTTTTGATAGTTGTTGATGAAAAGTGAAAGATATGTTAAAGATTAATATGTTAAATTAAGGCTTGGTAAGCTAACTATTAAGGTGAAATGCTAATGTTAGTATTTGATTTGGTAATAATCTGTTTGGGGACAGCAGCAGTAAGGTGATTTTGGAAAATCGCCATAATTTGTAGGAGTTGAATTAGAAGCTGAGTGAATTATGCCATTAAATCTTGAAGAGTCTATTTTCTTACAAAAGAAACTATAAAAACAAAAGAGTTACCGATCTTGAGATATTTGAAGTATTGTGGGGCTGAGTCAAAATGACTACTAGATTCCCTGTTCTGTTTTTAGGAAATCATTATAAATTGTACAAAAATGATTATAAGATAAAATTTATATGCTTAGACTCCTTAATGAGTCTAGTTTCAAATGAGATCAAATACAACACATTTTGAATTCTGTAAAATGAGAAATTTGATTCGTAGTGAAGAGTGGTCAGAATAATCAAACAGTGAAACAGGGGAAACTTTAAGAAAAATCTGGTATTGATTGGCCAAGCCAAAAATTCTGAAAATTTTATGGATGGAAGATATACGAGTCTATATTCAGGGAAAATTAACGGCTAGTGATTTGGAGTTTTGTAGCTCCAGTTATAAACAATTTAGCGACTACTGCTCAGGAAAACAGCTCGTAGTGAATATGTGATTTGTTGTAAACATTAATGAAAATTTGCCAATGAGTTATTTATTGACTATTATAAAGCTTACTATAATCTATGTGTGTGAAGGTCAAATCAATATATATATTATTCTGAAAGTAATACTTGAATAGTCGATTAATGACTATTTTAAATTTTGTTGAACTTAAGCTCAAGAGCAAAAGGGAACTAGATCCGATAAAGGCAAAGAAAAGATCACTGAGTAGTCGAGTTGGAACCGTCTTACCCAACACAAGGTAAGTCATTAAGCATGTAGTTGGTATTATTTCAAATGGTCATAATGTTTATGTATTGATGCTGAATGGAATGAATAAATATACATATATATATATATATGCATGTACGTATGTGATGATGAAATTGTTGAATGAAAAGAAAAGAGGTAAGATGTACTGAGTTGTTGATCTCGGCACTAAACGTGCGGGTATAACCATTTATGACCATGAGATTGGCGCTAAGTGCGCGGGATTAAATTGTACAGCACTAAGTGTGCGATTTGACTATGTTGCACTAAGTGTGCGAAATGAATATGATGCACTAAGTGTGCGAATTGACCATGCGGCACTAAGTGTGCGAGTTTGACTATGTAGCACTAAGTGTGCGATTTGATTACGTAGCACTAAGTGTGCGAGTTGATTATATAGCACTGAGTGTGCGGACTCAATATACATTCGTGAATCATTATGGACACTATGTGTGCGACACTATCGAGTCGATCGCGGACAGCGGATCGGGTAAGTGTCTTGAGTACATGGCTAATAGGTGCTATGCTTATACTTGGTGTTGAGCTCGGTAAGTTTGAACCTATGTGACAACTATACTTGAAGTCACGTACATAAAATTTATCGTAGGATGGGTGAAAGGCTGTTTAGTCGTTTGATTGTAACGAAAATAAATTGATTTATGAAAATGCTTCAATGTCCTATTGATGAGTATATGGAATGTGAATGCATGAATTGATATGAAATTGAATCGATAGGTTGGAGGAACTATGGTATGGTTCGGTATGGATGGAGTAAATTGTCTCGTTCCATTTTGTTTCCTCTTGTGATAATGTTATTGATGGATGGTAGTGCATTGCTTATGACTTACTGAGTTATAAACTCACTCGGTGTTTCCTTGTCACCCATTATAGGTTGCTTGGACTCATCTATTTTTGCGGGGTCAGGCCGTCATCGAAGTCATCACACCGGATAGCAAGTTTTGGTACTTTCTTCTTAGTTGGCTTAGAAGAACATTTTGGCATGTATAAGCTATTACGTTGTGTTTGAACTTTGGCATGTAAACTTTAAGCCATGCGAAAATGGTACGAATGTTCGATTGAGTTGGATCAAGGGTAGGCATGAAATGGACCTAGTTACTTTCGTAACAGATTCTGGCAGCAGCAGTGTCATGAGATTGAAAAATCACTAAAAATAGTAGGAGTGGAATTAATTGATGAATAAATTATGTAATCGAAGCTCGATGAGTCTGTTTTCATGAGGAAGTAACGAAAAGATCATATGGGCAGTATATTAAGAGATAATCAGATTTTTGTGGGACAGGGCCAGAACGGTTTCTGGATTCCCTGCTCCGACTTTGGAAATTCATTATAAATTAACCAGAGATAATTAGGGGTCGTACCATATATGTACAGATTCCTCTCTGAGTCTAGTTTTCATAGAAACAAACGGCATCAGTATTGAAGCCCCGTGGAGGGAGATATCGAGGTCGTAATGGGCAAATGTCAGTGTAGTCAACCCCTGTAACATGGGAGACTTTGACTAATAAACTGTACTAATTGGCCCGCCCAAAAATTCTAGAAAAAAATACATAGATGGGCACATGAGTCTAGTTTCTGGGAAAAATCACGGAACTGATTTTCGAGTTACGAAAATCAAGATATGATTTTTAAAACAACTAGTACACAGATTGGGCAGTGTCTGGAAAATAAATTTTATAAGGGGTTAAAGTCAGTTAACACCTCGTGTTCGACCCCGGTGTCGGTTTCGGGTTCGGGGTGTTACAATAACCGAAGCACCATCATGTGTAAGTATATACCTTGAGATAATATATAGGTCATACCAATACATCATGTGCAATCATATATATATGTGCAAGAGCCGAATCACAAATTTGATTATAACCAAATTTAAACATATATCAAAACATAAATCTTACCTACCATGCAATAAGCGTAAATCACACTTATGGATATACCATGGCCGATACTTCCAACAACACCAAATAAAAATATACTTCACGGATCTAAGGTAGAACCAAGAAAGAAACTCATAATCATCAAGATGTAAGCAACTACCATTGTTCATCTAGATTTAGCATGAAACACAACCATCACCCTTATTAATCTCCATAGCCGAAAACCTTACTTATTCCAAAATCACAATTTCAACATGGGTTACCAACAATAACTTGATATCTCACTCAAAATCAACTAGGATTTCAAGAACTAGTATCAACTTTCTTACCTTAATATCGACCTAAGATGACCAATTGCTTCACTCCTTCCTTCCTCCTCTCAATTCGGCCAAGAAGAACCGAAGAACACAACTTGTTTTTTTTCTTCCTTAGAACATTCGGCCAAGAGAAATGAAAAAAAGATGACACTTTTTTTTTGTTTCCTTTCTTACATTCACGGCAATGGGGAGGGGGGAGAAACAATCACACCCCTTCTTTCTTTTTTCCATTTCTTTATTACTAACTTTATTTTATTGTTTCCTCCCATGATGCACCAACACAACATGTCTATGACATGTTTTGCCCATCACCCTTTGTCCACCCTAATGTCATGGCCAGCCACTACTAGATGGGGGGGAAAAATTGACATGCAAGTCCCCCCTTTTTCAACATGCACTAATAGGTCCTTATGTTTTGATCTATCATATTTCAAAAATGTCACACATAAGTCCTATTGACTAAATTCACATGCAATTTACTAAATCGAAGCTTAAAATTTTCACACATTTATTTTAGACAATAAATATCATATTCAAATAATTTGGTGACTCGGTTTAGCGGTCCCAAAATCGCTTTCCTACTAGGGTCGCTTTAGGGCTGTCACATCTACACTCTAAGTGGTGTCACATAGCCACTCCTCTACTAGGCTCTTTGCTGCTATTTTCCCCTATCTTTATTTAAAAGCCCAACTACTTGCCAACCCTGATTCTTTTAAGAATTAACTTATAATTTCTTCTACCCCTTAATTCGAACTAAAACCTTGACCAAGACCTACCTTTGCGTAATTAGTATTTAACCAGAATTATTAAGCACAAAAAGAAAAATTTAAGATTTCGAGATTTTTGGGGCTTTACAACTCTACCCCCTAAAAGAAATTTTGTCCTCAAAATTTGAAACTACTAACACAGACTACCATACCACACTTTCGCTACGCACTCTAATTCCAACTTAGGTAAATAGCACACTATGGGTAAGTACGTACCATTATTCGCCTCTAGAGCGTCTCCATCCTCTTGACGACGTGCTGCATAGATCAAAGCTGGCTGCCTTGCCTCAGCATGACTAGCACCTCTGCCTGGTTCTCTACGACCCAAACCGTTTCCACCCCTGGCCTGATCACGGCCTCTCGGCGGTAGCTGACCACCCCTCAGTGGCTGTACACCACCTCGGTCCACGACTGGCACCTGAACTGACATTCTAGGGCAATTCCTGATCCTATGCTCTATAGATCCATAAGCTAGACAAGCTCTCGTCCTCTTCCAACACTCACCTACATGACCTTTCCCACAATCAGTACAAAGTGGCACCCCTGGATTAACAGCAAGGGTCCTTGCTCTATCTGGCCTATTAACTCTGGCCCTAGCCCTAGGCCTCTCTCCAACACCAAGAGTCTCAGCCATCCTTTCATTCTTACCCCTTTCTTTTTCCCAATTCAAGTGCTCCGCGCGCTTTACCTCCTCCGCTATCTTTGCTTTCTCTACTAACTCCAAGAAAACTCACTCCTTTTGTGGAGCTATCAATACCTTAAGGCTATCTCTTAGTCCATCCTCAAACTTAACGCAATGCTCATAGTCTGTTGCCATCATAACTCTTGCATATCTACTAAGGAGCAGAAATTTCACCTCATACTCCGCCACCGATTTGTTTCCCTAGGTCAAGTTCAGAAACTCCTTCCTTCTAGCATCCACATAACTCACTCCTACATACTTCCCTTGGAATACAGCTTTGAAAAACTCCCAAGTGACTTGCTCTGATTGGGTGCCCTCTTTCACAGTCAACCACCACTGGTAGGCTTCTTCCCTATGCAGTGATACTGCCCCTTTCAGCTTTTGTTTCGGTGAGCAGTCTAAGTCCACCATTATCCTTTCTGTGGCCTCCAACCAATATTCCGTCACGTTAGGAGCCACACCAGCCACGCCCTTAAAAATCTCAGCCCCATTTGATCAAAGTCACTCTGGAATGGATCCCCGATTTCCCGTGCCATTATTGGGCCGAGCGACCCACTCCAAAATCCTTAGCATTACCTGTGACAATGCATCATCCCTCGCAGCCCGATCGTACTATCCATTCTCAGCCATGGGTGAGGCTTGGAGCCTCTTCTACTCCAACATTGGGCATATGGCCCGATGCAGATGATTCAGCCCTTACACTTCTGTGGCCTCGGCCTTGGCTTCCCGCACCTCTTCTAACACTCATCATCGATTCACGTATTTTCTGGATTAAAAATTTTATGAAGTTTTAGTTAGTTTCAATAATTAACCCGATGTTTTATGAAAGTATTTGAAGAGAGAGTTGTTTTCGTAAATCCTCTACAGTTTCAAGATCCTACGGGCTTCAGTTCCATTCTAACATAATCGTCTAAAGTACCCCTCTAACTATCTCTTGTATAGCAATTTAAACAGACTCAAGAACAGAAGAACTTACTTGGTTCGACGTCGGAGACTCGAAGTGCCGCTCAGTAAGACTTCCCATTTTCCAAAAACATTGTAATTCGAATTTTTTTAAAACACAAAAAGAACCAAGTAATAAGGCCCACTTCACAGCCCAAGTTTTGCAACCTGGGCTCTGATACTACTAAATGTAACGCCCCAAACTCAATCAAGACGTTATGGCTGAATCTGATGTGTTAATTGAAGTGTTTTAATGAAAATTGTGTTTTCGTTGAAAACGCTTCTTAAAATAAAAGAAACCTTAATTAACTAAAAAAAAAACTCCTTAACATCACTTGTTTGAAGCATATGATTTTATGAAAACATGTCATTTAAAAATTGAGTTACGGAAGCGTAGAAAAACATACTATAGTTTAAGAAACCATGTTCAACTTCTTATAATTACTTCGCATAAAAATAATAAACCAAATAATTCAAGTAATAATAACATAATGAAAACCTTATTACAATCTGATGTGAACACACTTTAAAAGAAATAAAAACTTAAATGCTTAAAAAAAACTAAGTCCAAATTATCTTGCTAGCCGGCCACCCAGAGTCCCTCCAAACATCGAACCTTCTGCTGAACTTCACTGAAAATAAAATAAAAGAAAGGGTGAGTTTTCGCAAACTCAGTGTGTACAACCCTCGATGAAAAACAAGCATTCAAAGAAAAATCATCAAACATGCAATGCAATATCATCCAAATTATCCATCCGCTACACACCAGCTCCGTCCCTCGTCACACCATGTGGAGATATAAATATCAACCCACCCAGCCCACAAACCAATGGTAGCTTGGTTGCGAAACTACCTTCATTTACATATTGGGCATTAAGAGCTGCCGGTGGATCCACGATTGTCAGGCAACCATGCGATCCTCATATATTTCCTCCATTCCATAGTTCCCACCCCATATGCAACCTAAGCAGAACATAATGTGTATGCATGTCACATCCATAAAACTTACATTCAACACCTAGGGGTATTTTGGTCATTTTCGCCCTTAGGGGCATTTCGGTAATTTTCCCTTAAGTATGGTTTTCACTTACCTTGACCCGTTAACAAATCCCGTAAGCTAATATGAATGAATACTATACACCAAGTAGGATTCCAGAGAAGAGGAGGTGGGTTATTAAGACCGCTTAAGTACCAAGCTCTCCCTAGATCCAATCCTAGACATGCGTATACCCGTTGCCACACCTTAACCCTATGACTTGTCCACAGTCGCAATATATTAATTAAGTCTTATGTAGTTATCATATACTAGGCCCAAAACCCCTTACAACGCCCAAAAAAATTCACATACTGTATCTAGCACATTAAACCAAATCATATTCATATGGCCCATTAGGCCCAATCCGCCTGTATATGGCCCATTAGGCCCAAATCATATTTGTATGGCCCGTTAGGCCCAGTGAAATTCATATTCATGCTCGCATACAAATTCCTATCACATAGCATCATTATTCAGATTTTTCCTATTATGGGCCTAATAGCCCATCGGGCCCATTTAGCGTATTCTGGCCCATATGGCCAAATCACAACCCAAGTCCACGGAATCACTAGTGAGAATCAGGCAACCTATTGGTCTCCCCTTTACGAGTGTTCGTGCACTCACAAGACTATCGTAGCCAGACTTTCGGCTTTTCAGCATTTCGACATTTTGGCTTTTCGACATTTCGGCATTTCGGCTTTTGCCGATTCATAGTGTGTGTGCAGTGTATGTACACACCTGGTAATCAAGCGTGATGCAATCTCCTTAGCCCAAACCTAGAATCAATATCACTCAAAGATTAATCTTACATACTTATCGAATACTTTACCAGAAGCCAGAATCTCACCTTAACCTTACCTTGAACACAAATCCCAAATAGCTTGTCCTTGATCACGCACTCCTTAGATCTGCATTAATCTTAACTATTAAATCAGAATAATAGCTGACTCGTATCCAACACAAGTCCCCTTACCTTAACTATGAACATTCGGCCAACCAAGATCAAGAGCACTTACCAAAGTCTCTCACCGAAGGAGCAAATCAGTAGAGATCCAAGGACTGAGATTCGTTACCTATTCCTACCCAAAACCGATTGGAAGAAGTGAGGGACTGTATACTCAATACTTAGCGAAACCTGATAATGAGAACAAAGCACTTACACTAGGCTTGATTGATTAGGAAGGGTACTGGCGGCACCAAGAGTATTCGGCCAATAAGGTTTCTGCCCGTGCGATTTGTATGGTAAAAGAGAGTTATTCGGCTCCAAGGAAAAAGAAAGAAAAGTCAGCAATGAGGTAGAGGGAGAATAGAATTCGACACAAGGAAGAAGAAAAGAAAAGAAAGCAGAAGGTTTTTGGCTTTTAGAGAAAAGAGTTTTTGGTAACAGGGTGAAGGAAATTTGGTATTAGCTTCATACCCTAGCATTAGGCACCTATTTATAAGCCTTATAGCCAAATTTTCTCATGCCCAATTCTCCATTCGGCTCAATCACTTCTCCCCTCTCATCTCCTTGTTTTCTCCCTGATAACCCTTTGATCCTTTCCTTAATTTTCTCTCCTGAATACTTCCCTTGGAGTCCACTTTCATGCCACTTGCATCCTTCTAGAAGGTCAAAATTAAACTTCTAAAAACACTAAGCTAGGATTCAAACCTTGGACCTCCTTGCTAGCTATTAACGCCACGTCCCTACACTCTAAGTGGTGTCACTTAGCCGCTCTTCTACTAGGCTCTTTGCTGCTATTTTCCCCTATCTTTATTTAAAAGCCCAACTACTTGCAAACCTGTGATTCTTTTAATAATCAACTTATAATTTTTTCTATCCCTTAATTCGAACTCAAACCTTGACCAAGACCTACCTTTGCGTAATTAGCACTTAACCGGAATTATTAAGCACAAAAAGAAAAATTTAATATTTCGAGATTTTTGGATTTCTAGATTTTTGGGGCGTTACATCGCATGGATAGATAGACTTACAATCCGTAATCATTATAAGCCACATCTCATGGCCATATACAAATAGATCAATATAAGCCACTACATTTGGCCAAATCATAAGAACACATATCATAATAACTAAGTCCCTATACATGCCACTCACTCTGAAACACTTAAAATATATCAATACCCTCCTATTGATAGCTTGATAGTGTGATGTTGCCTCCAACAATCTCCAACCCCGAGCTGACCTGACAATACTAAAAGAAATGGAAAGGAGGGAGTAAGCTTTGAGGTTAGTAAGCCTGTATGAAAATAATAAGCATTTCATGTCATTTCTTTACTTAGATCAATAATGTAAACATAACATAACATAAATCACAAGTATTTCATGGATATACCTACATACTTTCCATTCACAACTCTTACCACACATTTACCCTCCTAGGTTGTAACTTATGAACACATAATTTATACATTACCTCATTCTCATCACTAGTTCAAACATAATTCACCACAAGATCATCAAGTATCTTAAACATATTGTAATTCATATCATTAGCATAGTGTACAACAAAGTCTTATAATCATGATTCATTCATTTACATCTCATCAAGATCTTATAATCATAACTTTCTCATGTACAATATTACCACATGTTCATCACATATTAAGCTCATTGCTCATGAGTTTCGAGTATGTACCCGTTCTATCTCACATCATAATCACTTACTTTCATCTTTGATATACTCAATGGATTACGCTTTGAACTTCTCTTTGGACTACCCATTGAACACTTGGAATACCATCGGATATATCAGAATCTTGCACCTAAGTGCCCCATATGTAGCCAACGCTACCTCATATTGCAAATCGAAGCCAATGCCATGTCCCCGACATGATCTTACATGAGATCACATATCACATGTTGCTTGCTTTTGATCTACTAATGGGTCTACTCACATAGGTTGTCAGGTATTCGCAACACATGTCAGGTTACCCAGCCACTGGTAGAATATGCGAGACTAGTACCCGGACGCCAAAACATGTGTCACATACATCATGAACTGAGACCACAACTCAATGAGCTCAGATGTCACATATATCATGATCGCAGACCACAACTTAATGAGATCATATTTCATAGTTCCTAGTGACATGTCACTTGTATCCTAAACTATTCCTAAGGTTCAAACAGGATTTCTTTAATTACACGTCTTCGTTGAACTTGTCCACAGGACCAATCACATAACTCATGATAATGATTAATCATATAATTCTTCATAATGATAATAATAAAGATAATCACATTTAAACATGAAATTACAGCTCATCATAATGTCATCAAGTATCATAGAAATATTTTAGATCACTTCATATGCATAGCATACAATATAATTTCATAGGGTATGTCATCATTACATACCTAGAATCAATAACCTTTAACTCCACTTAATCGAATTAACATACCAATTTAGGTTCAATCACAAACAACGATAACATTATCGTAGAGTACTTACCTGTCGAGTTCTCATTGTGTACATCCATATAACAAATCATTCTATTTATGAGATAATAGTATAATATTACAATTCAAGCATAACATTGCATTATTGTTATCACACGAACTTACCTCAAATGTGAACACGGCTATTTATTTCGATTAGTCCATAACCTCGTTCTCTCCCTATCTAAGCCTGAATTTTGATTTTCTGGATCTAACATATCAAATATAACTTATTTTATACCCACAATATTCAAATTGGTCCAAAAATCACACTTTGGCAAATTTACATTTTTGCCTCTAAAGTTTCACAAATTTACACTTTAGTTCCTAGGTTCGTAAAATGAAATGCATGTATTTCTTGATTACGTAAGCCTAGCCGATTCAGATTCCTTCTCATAGCAGCCAACATTTTTCTTTATTTCCCATTTCTACTACCCACTTTTACATCTTTTACAATTTGGTCCTTTTTAGGTGTTTTCATGCAAAATCACTTAGTAACAGATGTTAAACACACAACAAACTTTCATATTCTTCCATTAAACATCAAAACACAAGCATGTAATGCATGGGTCAAATTTTAAACATGAACTCTACCTCAAAATATGAATAGAAATGGGTAGATCATGCTACGAGGACTTCAAAAATGCAAAGAACATAAAAACGGGGCTTAAATGCACTTATTATTGAGCTTGGAAACTTGAAAACCCTAGCCATGGTGTCCTCCTTGGTTCACACGGCCATGGGGAAGAAATATGAACAATTTTGGCTTTTTAGTTTGTCTTTTAGTTCATTTAATTACCAATTTACTAAAATACCCTTAATGCCTTTCTTTGAAATTTCACATATCCAAGCCCATTTTTGTCCATAATTTTGGAACTTGGTCAATTGCCACTTAAGGACCTCTAATTAATAATCCAATGCAATTTTATGCTTGAAGCTTCTAGAACACAAGTTTTGAAATTTATTCAATTTAGTTCCTAACTTCAAATTGGACACTTTAGGCATAAAATTTCTTTATGAAAATTTCACACAAACAAGCAATCATATCATGGACCATCAAATAATCATAAAATAATTATTTCTATTTTGGATTTGTGGTCTCGAAACCACTGTTCCAACTAGGCCTTTTTTCGAGATGTTACATCACTTCTCTTCATCAATTAATCACCTATTCTTTTGCATAGTTTAATTAGTTAGTTTCATAGAAATAGCATAACCAACTATTTTAGTCAATTCTGATCCCTATGGAGATGATACTCACTCATCACTTTTTTGTAACACCCCTAACCCGTATCCGTTGCCAGACTAGGGTTATGAGGCATTACTGGACATATCGAAACATTTAATAAGAAATTAACAAATATTATCCACACATCATAACATCATAGTCAAACATCATTTCAAAGTCCCTTTCTTAGGTCAACAAGACCTTAAACATGATTTAGGAAGGGGTCAGGACTAAACCGAGCACATACAAAGTTTCTCAGAAACTTAACAAAATTTTCTAAGTTACAGAGGTCACATGCCCATGTGAATAGGCTGTGTGCATCACACGGCATTAGACACGCCCGCATGTCTAGGCTGTGGCAAAACAGGGCATACATACTGACTTGTACCACATGGTCAGAGACATCCCCGTGTGCCTTGGTTGTGGTCGAAACTGACTTGGGTCACATGGCTAACCACACACCCGTGTGTCTAGCTCGTGTACCATCCGAAATGGCCACACACGCCCATGTGCCAAGGCTGTGTGCCTCACACAGCCACAAGACACACCCATGTGTCTAGGTCTTGCTCAAGACTGACTTTAAATTGTAGGACTACCCCAGGGGACACACAGCTGTATAACATAACCGTGTGTCACACACGGCTAAGATACACACAAAAATAGGCTATTTGCAAAGCCAATTTGCCACCCTTAAAGGTCATCACTACAAGTCCAAAATCAAAGCATCAATTGAACCATAATTCCCAACCAATTTCAATCACAAAACATACATCATCCATGTCATGTAATCACCAACGAATTTCATCCTTATTATCCAAATCAGAACATAACAAAATCACATATCATACTCATTCGTTCATACATGTCATTATTCCAATTTTTCACATCCATTCTCATATCAAATTCATACCATTTCCATAACTAATTCACATAATTAACTTACCAAATTGTCCATTTCTCTCTAGGCCATTTATGCACATTAAAACATACCATTTCTTAACATAACTTATAAACCAAAAACTAAACCAAATAGCAACTTTAATCAAGTCATATCACATGGCATGATATACACTTTACAAATCATATTCAAATACTTCTAGCCTATACATGTCATACTTCAATATTCACATTTTCAAAAGGTACCAAAATAGAGTTCAATAGTGTGGTGATGATTCTCAATGATCCCTGAGCTCTTGGTAGCTTCAATATCTATAAAACAGTTGAAAACACACACAAAGGAAGCTTTCAAAAGCTTAGTAAGCCATATCCAAATAAACTTATCACATAACACAATTCTAAACCAATTCATTCTTATAGCTTATGGCAAAATACAATCACATATCCATATGTCTCATATAGCTCATTTGATCACAAATCACTTACATATAACACATTTCATTCTCATAATAATTCATACATATATCATATGTCCACAAATATACATAAACTTACCTTTCATTCCCAAACATGATATACATTTCAAATGTTCCTGAATTGGATACACATTCACATAGTCATTCGTTTCTCGGAATGCCCTTTGAACTGTACGAAATCAAATAGGATACGCAGATAGCTCAGAAAGCTCGTACAATGCCAACATTCCAGATGTGGTTTTACATGTAATCAAAAATCGATGCCACTGTCCCAGACAGGGTCTTACACAAAATCAAATACGATACTGATGTCCCAAACATTGTCTTACACGTATATCTCAAATCGATGCCAACATCCGAGACGTGGTCTTACACAAAATCGCATATAGGAATCCTATGTCATGACATATGTATCCTAACTATTCCTATGGTTCATATGAGACTTTTCGAACGTCGTCACATTATCAAAACTTTCTCAGATTTCTCGTTTTCAACTCAAATAGCCATTCCTCACTATTCATGAACATATAAGCAATAATAATTCAATTGAAACACATTTATTTGTATATTGACTTACCTCGTACAAGAATGAACGGAAACGAACAATTTTTCAACTACTTTCGACTTTCCTCGATCTAATTTCATTTTCTTTAATTCTTGATCTATACACATTAAAATTTAACTCTTTTATCCACTAAATCATTCATTTCAGTTCAAAAGCATATAATTAGAGCATTTTATAAATTAACCCTCATATTTTCACATTTTGACATTTTAGTCCCTAATTAACAAAATTACAAAATACACAAAATTTCCTTAAACACATATGTGGCCGAATATTCATGTAGTTCGTATATACTCATATCTTTAATTTATTTCACATTTTAGTCCCTCAAAATCTCATTTTCACAATTTAGCCCAAATTACTCAAATTCATCAAAATTCAAATACAAAACATATTAATCTAACACATGTCTTTCATTTTTCATCAATTGACATCAGAAAGCTCACAATTTCATCAATGGAAATCTTCATCACTTTCTTAAATTAAGACATGTGCTTGATAAAACACAAAGTAACAATCACAAAAATGTAAAAAGCATCAAAAACGGATCAAAACACATACCTAATTTCATAAATTTGTCTTAGTCGAATGGAAAAACCTATTTTCTCTTCCTGTTCTTCAATAATTGGTGCATGAAGATAGAAAATATCATTTTAATACACTTTGTTTTATTAATATTAACATAAATATAAATTTCCAATTTTAACCTTAATGTTAATTCATGTAAAGTCATTAATACATGCCCATAATGGTCCACTTAAGCTTAAAATAATCTATTCACAACATAAGAACCTCACAATTAAAAAACCATAGCAAATTGTCACTTTTAACATATAGAAAGAAACTTTTGCATTTTACGTGATTAGGTCCTTCTATTAAATTAAGCACACAAACGATCAATTTTTTATATGAAACTTTCACATATATTAACTCACATATTGTAATCACGGAAAATATTATTAAAATATTTTGACTCAAATTTGTGGTCCCGAAATGACTGTTCTAACTAGGGTCTAAACAGGTGTGACACCCCTAATTTGACCCTAGTCGGGAAGTGGTTTCGGGACCACTAAACCGAGTCATAAAAATAATTAACCGTCATAATTGATGCTCATTATATGTACATGTGCATGTGTGAAAATTTCATGTTTGAATTTTGTTAATTGTAAGTGAATTTTATCAAATAGGACTTATGTGAGAAAATTTAGAAATGTGCTAGGCAAATGCAAAGTGGCCTATTAATGCATATTGTGAAAATGATGGGTTTGCATGTCAATTTACCCAAATTAAGGCATAGTGGCCGGCCATGCTATGAGTGGAAACATGTCACAAACATGTTTTGTTAGTGATGGATGTTAGGAACAATAAAATAAGGAGTATGGGATACAAAATATATGCCTTTTATATTAATAAATTAAATGTTAAATGAATAAATAAAAAGGGGCTTATGTGAAAAATCTTGAAAATGTCATAGGTTAATTGGTAGTGGCTAAAAATTGCATGGTTTGAAGCATGAGGGACTTGCATGTCAAACATTCCTTTTTCTTGGTAGTGGACGGCAAGGATGGGCATGAATGACACATTTTGGCATTTTGTATGTTATATTTTAGTTAAATAATATCAAATAGTTTTATAATAAATCAAGCTATTATATGTCATAAGTTATAAAAGGAATTAAATAATTAAAAGGGTGAGAAAAAAAAAAGTTGGGTCTTTTCTTCTTCTCCATTGCCGTGAGTAGAAAAGAGAAAGAAGGGAAAAAAGGCTCAAGACACATTTGGCCATTAGCATAGATTGATTCTAAGGTATGAGTTTATGTCATTTTTTTTGTTGAAAACTTGTGAAATTGAGTTTGTATCTTAGTTCTATCTTAAACCATGAGTTATTCTCTTAGATTTTTTTTATGGAAGCATGTACGGTTTTGTATAGAAAATCCTATGTTTGAAATTTGTTGTTAGAAAAGGGATTAAGAGTACTTAATAGACTCCATGAGGTTAAATTTCACATGAATAGGAAATTGTGAACTTAATTTATGAGCTAGATGCAAATTTCGATTTTGGTCAAAGAATGTGTATTCGGCCAAGTTCTTGATGAGTTAAATTTGATTGCTTGAAGCTTTAATTTGTAATTTGTCATTAGGTGAGTTTTAAACTTGTCAAAGTTGATAAATTGGGGGTTTAAATGGCTTGTTTATATTGTTAAGTTGGTTATGGTGATTTCATCAAATGATGATTATTAATGATTTTGATAAATTGACCAAAGTGTAATGATAATTGTGAATTATATTTGACACGTTGCTCATGATTTTGTTGATTCGGTTATGTCATGTATTTAATGGTGGTGGTATAATGTTTGTGCATTATATGCTAAAATGACTTTAGGCTAAAGGGGTAATGTATTAGTAAATTCGGCAATGGATGCTAATTTATAGAATTTTTTTTAGAGAAATTTATTATGTGTTATTTGAATGCCGAATATACTCCCAAATTGATGACATGAATTGTTTGTAATTTTGAGAAGTGGTAAGGTGAATATGCCAATTGATATTTCTTTAAAAATATTAGTATAGCATTCGCCATAGGTAAAATGTCATAAGGATGGAATTTATGCTATTTGTTGGTAGCCTAAATCCATAAAGGAGCATTCGATTTTGGTCTAAAGGATAGTGAATTCTTGTTGAATGGCCTCAAATGAAATGTGTATGTTATAAAATGAGTATTTGGGCAGGCTAATTGATTGAAAAGTGTTTGAAGCATGTTTGGGTGGAACCTAATTGAGTCTTTGTGACTGTTTTAATTGTAGTAATCGGCTAAAGTGGTTATTGTGTAACTATTTATATATTTTTATTATGATAGCCGAATGTAACATAAATGAGGATGTGAATAAATTGTAGTTTCAGAGGTTGTTAATGAAGACATGAGTGTGGAAGCATTCGGTCAAAGAAGAATGGTTGTATGAAAGTAAGATTATAAATGTAGTAGTGCCTTGTAAAGTGCGTAAATTACATGACTTTGATAAGTGTTGCTTGTGTTTTGAGACTTATCAATGTTTTTTTAAATGTGCCGAATGTGATTTTTGTTGAATAATAGAGATGTGATAAGTTGAATTTGTTTAATTAAGCTCAAGGACAAAAAGGGGCACAAATTTCGGATAAGGGAAAGAGGAAGTAGCTGAATAGTCGATTCGTGATAATTCGATAACATCCGAGGTAAGTTTTAAGTGATTAAACGTTGAGTAAATTCAATTATAATAGGACATGATGAGTTGATTTAATAAGATATGATGTGGCAATGATATGTTCTAAGCTCAAATGGTAAGTTCTTAAGTGTTTGAGCTTGGGAATTTAAGGGTAATTTGAAATAGTCTGCTTAGGACAGCAGCAGTAACGTGAATTTAGAAAATCACCATAAATTTATGGATTTGAATTAGAGGCTGAATGAGACATGAAATTAAAGCTTAATGAGTCTAGTTTCTTATAAAAGAAACCGTGTAAGCAAAGGGATTACCGATAATGAGATACTTAAAGTTGTGTGAGACAGCGCAGAATGACACTGTAATCCTCTGTTCTGTTTTTAGAAAATCATTATAAATTGTACAAAAATGGTTATAAGATAAAATTTATATGCTTAGACTCCTTAATGAGTCTAGTTTCAAATGAAATCAAATACAACACATTTTGAATTCTGTAAAATGAGAAATTTGATTCGTAGTGAAGAGTGGTCAGATTAGTCAAATAGTGAAACAGGGGAAAAATTAAGAAAAATCTGGTATTGATTGGCCAAACCTAAAATTCTGGAAATTTTATGGATGGAAGATATACGAGTCTATATTCAGGAAAAATTAACGGCAAGTGATTTGGAGTTTTTTTATCTCCGGTTATAAATAATTTAGTGACCATTGCTCAGGAAAACAGCTCGTAGTGAATATGTGATTTTGTTGTAAACATGGATAAAACTTGTTTTAGTTGCTCATAAGCTATTGATTAAACCCATACTTGAATTCTAAATCGTGATATTGTAAGCTTATGATTATTCGAATATGAAATGATAGTATGGCGTAAAATTGAATTATTCATTGGAAAGTGATGGATGTAGATTCGGCCAAGACCAAGTCTGTACATGATAGTATAGGTGGTATGTGAAGTATATTTGAATAAATGTGAAAGTGTATATATATGTGATAAGGCCTAATGGCCGATGTGATGAATGTGAAAGTGTATATATGTGATAAGGCCTAATGGCCGATGTGATGAATGTGAAAGTGTATATATATGTGATAAGGCCTAATGGCCGATGTGATGAATGTGAAAGTGTATATATGTGATAAGGCCTAATGGCCGATGTGATGAATGTGAAAGTGTATATATGTGATAAGGCCTAATGGCCGATGTGATGAATGTGAAAGCGTATATATGTGACAGGGCCGAGTGGCCAACGTGATGGATGTGAAAGTGTATAAATGTGATAAGTCCCGAAGGGCATTTGTGTCAGTACTATATCCGGGTTAAAACCCCGCAGGCTTTATGCGAGAATATTATCACTGATTAATGTCCGTAAGCTTCGTGCTCGTACTATATCCGAGCTCTAAAGACCCGACGACTACGTGTGGGGATTTTGTCCGGGTAAGACTTCGTAATAAGAATTGCTTATAAATATATTCAATGCGAAAGGTTAAACAGGTATGTACTCCAAGTTTATATGTGAGCTTGATTTGCACTAAATCATAAGGTAGTTATGTGATGCATACGATATATCTATGTCACATGAGCTCACTTTTATGTGAAAGTTTAGCTGCCTATTGTATATGATGAGATGTGCATATTCGGTAAAGGGATGGTATGCCCGAAGGAAGAGTGAAATAAAAAAATACGAACAACTATGTTATAATTTGATTGTTATCTGTTGACACTGCTTAAAACTTACTAAGCATTGTAATGCTTACTCTGTTTACTCTGTTTCCTCTGTTTTATAGATCTAATTTGGAAGCTACAAGCTCGGGGATCATCAGCAACTAGTCACACTATCACTATCCATTGTTTGGTACCACTACGTTTTGGATTATCTTATGGCATGTATAGAATAGACTAGTGGCGGAAGAATATTTTTGGTTAATGTATATAAGCCATGCGAAAATGGCATCTTTGGAATGTTTACTTAAGGAAGTTTAAATTTTATCCCTGGCTGTGCTTAGTACTTATTTAAATGAATGATCTTTATTTCAAGAAAAAGTTCAAAATTTTACTGTTCTGACATGAGTTACAAGTCCGGTAATGCCCCTTACCTATTCCGGCGACGGTTACGGGATAGGAGTGTTACAACAGGGCTATTACAACTCTCCCCCCTTAGGGATTTTTGTAACACCCCAAACTCGGCCTAGACGTTATGGCCGAATCTGGCGGTGTCACAAGAAAGTGTTTTTCTAAAATAAAATTTTGTTGGAAAAAAATCCCATTCTGTATTAACCCTTTGTGCAATCTTTGCTTGTTTTTAGGTTGTCTTTTTCAGTGTTAAAACCCAAGTTGTTTTAGCAAAATGTTTAACTAATTAAATCGTAGTTATCTTATTAAATCGTTGTTTATTTTCGGAAGCTTTTGAAATAGGATGCGTACTTGTGGTGTTTTGAAAAGCATTTATCATTTTGAAAACTCGTGTCCTACTCCTAACAGATATGAATCATAATAACAAATCCTAAAGTAAAATTTAAAAATTAAAGAGGTCTTATTGCATAACCAAATACCCAAATTAAATTATAAAGTAAAATTTAATAAAAAGTCCATGCAGTTGTGTGGCCACCTTTGAGTCCTTTGCAGCACTGACCCGCCTAAGGATTACCTGCGTAGAAAATAGAAGGATGAGTTTATGAAAACTCAATGTGTAATCCCTTAACAATAGTCAGTCATACAATAGGCATTTACAGCCTGGGCCTAAGCCCGTTTTAGTAACAATTTAATCTCAGATAGCGCCTTTGCCCAATTCAGTAGCGGTCATAATACAGATATGCAAATAGAAATCCTACCCAGCCAACCTCTACACACCACTCCGTCCAATCTTACACACCATGTGGGGATAAAATCAACCCACCCATCCCTACACACAAAAAATAGCATCCGTGGTCGCACTAAACAGAAATTGCAGCAGAGCTGCCAGAATAATACACTTCCTCCAATCATAATGTAACACCCCTTACCCGTACCCAAGACCGGGACCAGGTATGAGGTGTTACCAGGCATGTACTTGAACATTTTCGAGAAATACGGGTTATGAAATTTCATTCCAATTTGAAACCAATCCAATAGCATCTTGGTGTCTCTATTATGAGCCTACGAAGCTCAAAAGTACATTGAAATTGATTTAGGACTAAACCGAGGACCTAATAAAAATTTAAGAAAAAATTCTGAGTTAATGTCTCACACGCCCGTGTGGAAACATTGCACACGCCCGTGTGCTTTGGGACACGTCCGTGTCCCCTACCCGTGTGGAATTAATTGAATTTATTTTCTACTTTGAACCTACAGGGGTTTTCACATGGCCAAGCACAAGCTCATGTCTCTGGCCCGTGTTCTTCACACGGCCTTGACACGCCCGTGTGGTCATCCATGTCCAAAAACTCGAGCATTTTATTAATGATGTCAGCATGCGGTTAGGGGCACATGGCCAAGCCACACACCTGTGTGTTAGGCCGTGTCCTCCACACGGTTGAGACACACGACCGTGTCTCTATCCGTGTGTTTACTACCATGCATTTTGACTTAAAATTTTAGGTGCAGGGGACGCACTGTTATGCCACACGCCCATGGGGTGGTCCATGTGTCACACACGGTCTAGACACATGCCCCTGTGTCTACCCGTGTGGACCATGTTAGGCTATTTTCCAAGCCTTTGGTCACCCTCTAATATATGTTCTCACTTATAGGTTTCCATAACATATAGCCAGGCCAAATTATACTCTCAAATGACCTCGATAAACCTCGTTGCATGTAAACCTCATTTCATTAGTCTTACACATGCTAGGATTATTTCTCTTGTATCAAGAATGTCTATGCCTTATAACACATTCAAGATTGGCTCATTATTATAACTCATTGCCAATTATGGTCTAGCCATCCCATGTGATTCGGTCATGTTACATGTGTATCTACTTGTGATACGTGATGTTCATTCATCTCAATAACATTTGAACACAAATATGCACAACTATGTAGGTCATACCTTATAACAAAATGAGCCAAATCCTATGGCCATATGCATGTGGACATGTACACCTTACAAGCCTTCATATTGGCTAATCAAATGACACAAATTACAAAATTAACAAAAGCCCTATACATGCCATTGAACAAAATAAGAGTATCTATATACCAAAGCCAGACAAGATGATAGTGTGTTGATTCTCCAATAGTCTTCCAATCCACGAGCTCTATCAAACAGGGAAAAGAGAGGGGTAAGCATTTACATGCTTAGTAAGCCCAAAAAAATGGAAAATAAAATTACCAATTTGTTTAGCATGCAGCCATATTAGGCAAACAAACCAACAAGTATGGAATGGTTTCCTTATCACATGCACTCCATCAACAAGTTAGTCACATAACATCACACCATGTAACTTATCTAAGATGAGCTCATCATTCAACGTTTTCATTTTTTATCACATATTAATCCCGTTGAGTTACTCGAAAAATCTCGATGGATTATCCATTTACCATCAAGTCATAAGAGCGATCATAAGGTAATGTCGGGATTACCAGTCTAGGCTAAATCCCTTGTAGTGACAAACAACCTCAATGAGCTCGGATCTGAATTACCAGTCCAGGCTAAATTCAGACCCTAATCGGATTACCCGTCCAGGCTAAATCCACAATGCACACATATTCCTCGGGAGGCTTGATCACTTAAGGAACACCCGCCCGGGGTAGATCCTTTCTACATATGAGATCAACGGATTACCTGTCTAGGCTAAATCCTTTTCTGCAACACATGCAGGATCTCAAGTCATGTAATCCATGGTTTATCCATCAAATTTCCCTTTTTTACTTCAACCGTGACATTTATTATCATATCATTATTATTGACATATTTCATGGATTTTCATGCCATCATTATAACTAAATATCATGCATTCATAACACACATAATTAGGTATATTAATAGTTTACTTAAAGTTATTCAAAATTACTTGGTATTCGTTTCGGTTTCGTGTTTTGGTTATTCCAAAACCTTTTGTTTTCCTCGATCGACCTCCGAAAATTTCTCCTCATGGTCTATAACAAGAAAAATGAATCATCAATACCTCACATTATTCTTTTTGAGCCTAAATTTCTCCCCCGGACAAAATGACCATTTTGCCCCTAACCTTTCACATTTTTACCATTTAGTCCCGTATAATAAAATGCATGCAATTTCTACCTTACCCAATCCTAGCCAATTGTTCTTTCCTCTTATGGAAGCCTATATTTCTCCATTATTTCACATTTTTACCACATATTTTACACTTTTTGCAAAAAGGTCCTTTTAGGGATTGTTAATGAAAATCACCTAGAAAAAGATGTTTAACACATATACAACTTCCATATTCCTCTATAAAACATCAAAGAATAAACATGTCACAAATGGGTCACTTTACAAACATAAACCTTAACTCAAAATATGGGTAGAAATGGAGAGAGTAAGCTACCGGGATTTCAAAAATACGAAGAACATTAAAAATGGGGTTTGGTAGCACTTACTATTGAGCTTGAAAATGTTGAAAACCCTAGCTATGGAGGGCTTGAGAAATTCGGCTGGATGAGGGAGAAGAATGGCTGCTTTTTCCCTCATTTTCCCATTTTATTTCATTAATTAGCCAAATGATCAAAATGCCCTTAAGCCCTTTCTTTAAAATTTTATCCATATATGCCCATTTTTGTCCAGAAACTTAGAAATTGGAAAAATTGCTCTTTAAGACCTTCTAATTAATAATCTAAAGCAATTTCATACAAATTTCTTCTAGAATCTAAGTTTTTCAATTTATTCAATTTGGTCCTTATTTAACAATTGGACACCTTACTCATAGAATGTCCTCATGAAACTTTAACACATGTATATTTTCTTATCTTAGACCTCACAATAACCATAAAATAAATATGTCAACATTGAATTTGTGGTCCTGAAACCACTATTCTGACTAGGCCCTATTTTGGGATGTTACACATAATAACCCAACCCCATGCATTACATCATAATATCCTACATGTATGCAACATATATAAAATGGCATGCTCAATACAGTCATACATAACACAAGGGCATATTCATTATTTTACCTCATAGGGGTAAAATAGTCATTTAATCAGATTGGGGTCTAGGTATACTTACCGACCCATCAGTAGGTCTATAGTCGTCTCAGGCGACACGTATGACCTGAACAGTTAATCAGTGAAATGGGCCCAAGGCCCGCGATGCGGCCCATATGGGCCCACACGTCCTTGTGGCCGACGAAACCCAAAAAAGGCCTTGGTCATGTAGACTACATAGCCTGGCCCAATAACCACCACATGTCCGTGTGGTTTACCTGTGTGGGGCCACGATCAAATGCCCTCGTTTATGCATTCGATTTACCACACGAGCGAGCGTAGGCCCGTGTAGCACTAACAGTCACAGTTGTCGGCTTTTGTCGATTTGCGATAATGGCAGTGTGGTTACACACCTGGTTGCAAAAACGTGTGATTAGCCCACGAGCACCCCAACCTATTATAAGTGAAACTTTGGTTAAATACCTAACAAATGAGTTGAAAGGGACCCTAGCCATTACTTGTTCAAGAGATTACCAACTACTCACCTTGATCGATCGCACTAGAACCATTGCAATAGATCTATTCACAAGGCCTTAGGGGTTTCCTGCACTCCAATAAACCTTATCAACCATCAAACAACAGAACAGTTCGAACTAGTTGAACAATCACTTACCGAAATCGTAATGTCCAGATTAGAAAGGAAGAATATTCGGCTACACCCACAAAAGCCGGAAGTATAGAAATGATAGAGGCAAAATGGAACACTTGTACCTTTCAAACAACGGCAGCATAGGCAGATGTTAGACGAAACTATGAGTACGACAGAAGAGAGAAAGGGAGAGAAAAGGAATAACCACGTACCTTCACACTTGAGTAGCCTAATATCAATAGTCCAGAACTGAAAGTATAGAAGGAGAGAACTGGGTATTCAGCTTTAGTTGTGAAAGAGAAGCCTACTGAAAATCGAAAGAATAATGAGGGAGAAGGAGAAGAGTATTCGGCCAAAGACAAAAGGAGAAGTGAATGTCAATGACTGCTAGGGAGAGAGGGAGAAAGAAGGTTCGACTAAAATAGAGAAAATTAAGAGAAGAAGAATGATGGAGAGAGGAAAGTCAATCAACCCAAAGCACGATATTGGAGAACAAAACCAAAGTACCAACCCCAAAAATACCCGAATGGTCACAAGTGATATTCGACTTCCACACCAACAACACTCAAAAGAGTGGAACAAAAATAATAGAGAGAAAAACTAAAACACAATTCTGGCACTAAGGGTAAAATGTCCTATGACCGAATTGGTACAATAAAGTTTCCACATTCGGCACACTACTCATTCACCCCTCAACCTCCCTTAATTCTCTTCTAAAATCTCTCCAAAATCTCTTCCTAGAATTCAGCTACACACTCCCCACTCCCTCAAACACTCCAACCATCCATTAGCAACAGAATGCCACTGACGTACAACCTCTTACATGGCACAGCAGCAAAATAATCACTCCTTTATCAATGCCAAGCCTCGAACCTCAGACCCCAAGGCACACTCCACACGCTACTTACCCCTAGACTAGCAAGCTCTTTATGACATGTTTTAACCACATTTATTTAAGAAGTTTATAGGCTAAAGACAGGGTTTATTTAAGCAAAAACAAAATTTTGTACAAGCCAAGGCTTGAACCCATGACTTCTCAGACACTTCCCAGAACACTTAACCACTGAAGCAGATACACAATTGTGTAACACAACCTGCAAAAATAATTACTAAGTTTTTAGGGCGTTACAATTTTCATCCCCAAAACTTTTACCGTTGAACAAAATCGAATATTGCTATCTCATAGCATCTTCAGGCTCCCACGTAGCCTTTTCAACACCGTGTCGATGTTAGATTACTTTTACTAACAGAATTTTATTATTTCGTAGTTTTTAACCTTGTGAGCTAAGATACGGATCGATTCTTCTTCATAAGTCATATCAGACTTATTTTTTATTTCAGACGAAGTAATCACATGCGAGGGATCAGATTGATAACGTTGAAGCATTGATACGTGAAACACATTATGAATCTTTTCTAACTCAGGTGGTAATAACAATCTATAAGCAGCCAGCCTGATACGGTCAATAATCTCATACGGCCCGATGAATCACTGTCTTAACTTGCCTTTTTTGCTGAATCTATAACACCTCAAACCCATTCTATACGTTATGGCCTAATCTGGTGATGTCATATAATAGTGCTTTCGAAAACTAATTCGTTGATAAATCCTTTTTGGTTATCTTATGCAATCCTTAGATTTAGTTATTTTTTTTGAAACATTATCCACTTAATTACACATTGTTATAAATTGCGGAAGCTTTTTAAAACAATTTACATTGTGGTGAGTGTTTTGAAAGAAAACATTTGTAACTTTTGAAAACTCATGTTTCCCTACCACTAGTGATTATGTATTATAAGAAACACTAAACAAATCCCAAATTAAAGTAAAAATCCATATTACAGTAAAAATACCCCAAAAAATAATGATACTTATAATCAAAATCAAATATGAAAATATATGTGGTTGAGTGGCCACCTTTGAGTCCCTCGCAACTTGATCCACCTATGTTTGGGGATTACCTGCGCAGTGAAACAAAAGGGGTGAGTTTACATAAACTCAGTGTGTAATCCCATGCAGAAAAACAGATAGTATACAGATGATCACAATCTGGCATAAGCCCTTTTTCAGTAACAGTGTTAGTCCAGTTTGGGCCTTAGCCCATCTCAGTACAGTAACAGTCACATATATGCAATCACAAGATTCCTAACCAACCAGTCTCTACACACCATCTCCGTCCAACCTTACACTCCATGTGGGGATATGATCAACCCACCCAACACTACACTCCAAGTAATGCCGAATGTGACACCATACAGTAATATGCAGCTGAGCTGCCAGTAAATCTGGCTCGCGGCCTATTAGTGCACTTCCTCCACATAATATAACCCCTAACTCAATGTAGTGCAATATACAACATGTCATACCAAATTGTAGTACTATACATGCATTCAGAACAGTTTTAGCAACATGCCTCATATACAGTCATACGAATGTTTACGTCACATAAGGGTATAACAATCATTTCAGTCAATCAGAGGTCTAAGTACACTTACCGACCCTACAGTAGGTTCTAGTCATCTTGAATGACCCGTGCAACCTTAGAAGTTCAATAGTGAAAATGGGCCCATAAGCCCATGTCATTTGCCCATGTGGGCCCACACGCCTGTGTGGCCACAAGGCCCATGTGGATCACACGGCATGGCCCAATAATCCCACACGCCCGAATGGTTCACCCGTGCAGGGCCACATGCCTATGGGGCCCACTCAGCCCAATTCAGCCCGGCTTATGAATTGCACATGGCCTGCCTCATCGATCACACGCCCGTGTTCGAACACACAGCCTACCACATTAGTAATCGCACACCCGTGTGGCATCAACAATTCATATTTCTGGCTTTTCGCTGATTTCAGCTTGTGATGTTGTGTTTACACACACCTAATGTGATTTTAAGTTAATCGTTCTCCGAGTACTCCTACACCTGGATTTAACCAAAATGTGATTTAATCAATCACCTAACTCATTATTCAAATGGAACCTAACGAAATTCAAAATCGATCACAATCGCAACCTCCTTACTAAAATCAATCAAAATCGTACCCTTAGTTCCTTGAAGAATCATCAATAAACTTTGGTCTCCACCTAACACGAAAGTCACCAAACCTTTTCATTAAACCTATTGAATTACACTACAATCTCATTTAAACCACACTTACCACTCAATGCCACCATTCATTCAGCAACTTATAACACGTTACAAGAAACACCTAAATCACTTACGAAAAAATGATAGAGCAGAGTCCAATTCGGCAATACAGCAAACAAAGAACCGAAAAGGAGAATTAAACTTAAAAAAAATAGAGTGGTAACGACAAGAAGAGGAAAAAAAAGAAAATGATGCCAAGGAAAGTGAAAAGTCGAAAGGGGACATAAAGTAAAGCAGAGAATTACCTAGCAATATTCGGCCAAAGAAATGTGCAAGATGATGCACAGCGTACTAGAGGAAAAGAGAACCTAGCGTCAGAACAATTTGAGGGCAGAAAAGGGAACCAAAGTGTCTGGATAACAGTAGCAGAAAGATAAAAAGAAAAGAAGAGAATAGTTGGAAAAAATAACTTAGCAGCCACTGGAAGAGTTTGGGCAACAAAAACCAATTCGGCAAAGAAACAACGAAGGGGAAATATTCAACAGAACAGAAAATTTAGAGAAAGATGAAGAGTGGCCGAATTTGCCTTTACCTAATTCGGTTCTATCACAACTCTTCCCTCTACATTTCTCTCCTCATATCACTCCAACACTATCCCCTCAACTACCGAATTCAAATCCCATCCAAACTCTACAGAATTTTGGTCACACAACAACACTCCCATGGTGCCAGAAGTAAAAATAAAGTCTATGTTTGCGTTAGTACTCGAACTCCAAACCTCCTGCTCATTTGCACTCCACTTAACCACTAGACTAGCGAGCCCTTTCTGACATGTTTTACCCATATTTATTTATAAACCTACTGACTAAAGACAAGGGTTAATTCATTTAAAACAAAAATTTTGCACAAGCCAATGCTTGAACCCAAAACTTCTCAGACACTTCCCAGAACACTTAACCACTGAAACAGATACACATTTGTGTCATATCATAAATAAATACTAAGATTTTTGGGGCGTTACAGAAACAAAGTTGTGATATCCTGATTTTGGGCCTAGTTGGAATAGTGGTTTCGTGACCACAAAATCTGAGATAGAAATAATTATTTTATGATTATTTTGAGTTCTATGATATGATTTCATGATTGTGTGAAAATTTCGTGAAGAAATTTTATGCATAAAGTGCTTAAATTGAAATTAGGGACTAAATCGAATAATTTGTAAAACTTGCATTCTAGAAGTTTCTAGTATGAAATTGTTTTGAAATATTAATTAGGAGGTCTTAAATAGAAATTTTACCAATTTCTAAGTCTATGGACAAAAATTGAACATGGATGGAATTTTTGGAAAGTTTAGTAGTAAGGGCATTTTGGTCATTTAGGGGTAAAATGAATTAAAATACAAAATTAAAAGCCAATTTTGCTCATCTCCAACCCCATGGCGGAATATAGCAAGGAGATACCATGGCTAGGGTTTTTCAAGCTTCCAAGCTCGATTATAAGTCCGTTCTAGCCTCGTTTTTAATGATTTTTACGTTTTTAGAGTCCCGGTAGCTCGATTAAGCTTATGCTAGCAATAATTCAACCTAGGGTTCATATTTGGAAAATTACCCATAGGTGAAATTTGTGTATTTTGGTGTTTTATGATAGAATATGAGGTTTTAAATTATGTTAGACAACTTGTGCTACTCGGTTTTAAGCGAAAACTAGCAAAAGGGCTTAATCGGTAAAAATACCTAATAGTCATAAGTACATGTTAGAGTGAGAATTTGATGTTTCCATAGAAGGGGAAAATGATCAGCATGTCATAAAACATAAGAAAATAGGCTAAAGTTTAATTTACGAGCTTTGGGGCAAAAGTGTAAATATGAAAAGTTTAGGGGCAAAACTATAATTTTTCCAAAATACGATTTGGGTCAATTTGAATAATGTGAGTCCTAATTAGACTATATTTTAAATGATAGAGCGAGGAAAACTAAAATTCGGGCTAAAATAGAAAAATACCAAGTTGTGGACGAAATGGTAAAAGTAGCCATTTTCGCATACGAGGTAAGTTCATGTGTAAATAATGTAGTATAATTGTTATTTTTAAGTTATTGATGTTAATTATATGATATGCTGATTTTTATCATGAAATATATGCTTTGTGGTTATTTTCGAATAAAATGCAAATTATGTGAATTATTTGTTAAATATAAAGTGCTACCGAGTATTGGTTTCGGTATTTTACGGAAGATGGCATGGAGATGTGTTCGAGGAAAATCCCGTTTGAACCTTAGGAATAGATTAGGATACAAGTGACATGTCACTAGGATGGTTGAGCATCCGAACTCGTTGAGTTGAGTCTGAGTTCACTTATGGATGCAAATGTCCGAACTCGTTGAGTTGAGTCCGAGTTCGTGAGATGTAACTAGGCATCCGAACTCGTTGAGTTGAGTCCGAGTTCACTCATAGATGCGAACGCTCGAGCTCATTGAGTTGAGTCCGAGTTCGCTTATGGGCGGGTTACATAGTAGCTTGGCTACATATGTGGCACTTATATGCAAACTTTCCGTGTATCCGAATTATATTCCGATGTGTTCAACGGGTAAAGTTCTACTCAAATGGAAGAATACTCAAGATGAAAGGGACGTATTGGTAAGTGTTGTGAAATGGATACCTTGAACAGGTATGTACTTAACCCTCGGGTTGAAAACTCGATATAACAACAATATGGTAAGATGATAAATGAAAATGTGATATGAATGTCTCGGTGATGATTATGCAAATGATGTTTTATGTTTGCTTATATAGTTGTGTTACTTACTATTTTCATGTGAGCTTACTAAGCATTTATGCTTGCTCCCTCCTCTTTATTTACTGTAGTTTTGAATAAGCCAGCTCAGGAATCGGGACGGGCCGAAGGTTCGATCACACTATCCAAAGGACTTTTATCTGGGTAAATGGCTTGTAAAACTTAAGTATGGCATGTATAGCAATATATTTATTTTGTGTAAATAATTTTATGATATGGCCATGATTGGTTGAGAAAATGTTTGATATTGATAAGTCATGGTGATGGTTAAATTTAGATCATGTTTGATATTATGGAAGTTTAATAGGTTATCTAGTTCATAACAACTCATGAAAAGATGAAATTTGCCTTAAAACAGAATATTGCTGCAGTAATGACATGAATTTGAAAAATCACTAAAAATAGTATAAATGGAATTAAATGATGAGAAAGTTATTAAATTGAAGCTTAATTAGTCTATTTTCATATGGATAAAAAAAAGAGGCATATAAATTATACTTTATGAGATATTTAAAACCTTGTGAAACAGGGCCAGAGTGATTTCTGAATCCTCTGTTCTGACTTTAAAAATTCATAATAAATTGTAAACAAATAATTATAAGTCATTTTTTATATGTACAGATTCCTTATTAAGTCTAGTTTTAATAGAAACAAACTTTGTAGTCATTTAAATTCTGTATAGAGAGATATCTGATTTGTAATACATAGATGTCAGAGCAGTCGAACCCTAAAACAGGGGAGACTTTAACTAATAAACTGTACTAATTGGCCCAACTAAAAATTCTAGAAAAAAAATTATTAAATAGATATATGACTCTAGATTTAGGAAAAATTTACGGATCTTGATTTCGAGTTTCGTAACTCGAGATATGATTTTTCTTGTAACTGTGACGCGAGTAGCTAGAAAGCTGTGAATGTAGAAACAAAAGATTTGAAGTTCTTAATTTGATAAATTATGTTCGGTAACTCCTCAAGCTCGACTCCGGCGACGGTTTCGGGCGTGGGGGCGTTACAAAAGTATTTTATTCCATGGAGATACTTTCAAAAACACTTTATCCCCGATTTCAAACTCAATATCTTTTTGTTTCAAGTTTGCATACTATTTTTTTGACGATCTGACGCTGCTTTCAGTCTTTCATGAATCACTTTCAGTTTCTGTTCAGTCTCTTTAATCAAATCAACCCCGTGAATATTATTCTTAGCAAGCTCAGACCAATATACTGGTGTTCGGCATTTATGACCGTATAAAGCTTCGTACAGTGCCATTTTAATGCTCGATTGAAAACTATTATTATACGCGAATTCAATCAATGACAAATATTGTTCCCATGAACCTTCAAACTCAACAATGCAACATCTCAACATATCCTCGAGTATCTGAATAATCTGCTCTGATTGACCATCCGTTTGTGGGTGAAAAGCAGTACTAAAATACTATTTCATACCTAAACATCTTGTAGTTTCTTCAAAACCTCGAAGTAAATCTCAGATCTCTATTTGACACAATAGACCGTGGCACCCCGAGCAATCTCACAATTTCAAAAATGTATAATTCAACTAACTTATCAAGCAAGTAATATGTTTGAATTGGAACGAAATGAGTTCATTTCATTAATCTATCAACTACAACCCAAATTGCATCCTTCTTTCTCAGAGATAGGGGTAAACCCAAAACAAAATCCATCGTCACTTTATCCCATTTCCACTCAGGAATCATAATCAGTTGTAACAAATCAGATGGCACCTGATGTTCAGCTTTAACTTGCTGACAGATCAAACATTTTGAAACAAAGTTGGAGATATCTCTTTTCATTCCAGACCACCAGTAATGCTGTTTCAAATCATTATATGTAACACCCCATGCCTGGCCTAGACGTTATGGTCAAATCTGGAACTGTCACATTGAAATGTTTTTCATAAAACCTGATAACGTTTGAAAAGCCCAATGTTTATTTAGCCTCTTTGTGTGATCTAGAAAATAATTTTAAAACTTGCGTCACTATCAAAAAGTATTTACTTTAAAAAGTTATTAATTCCAAAATCTCGTTTATCATAAAAGCTTTTGAAATGGTTTTGCGTATTCCTGGTATTTTGGTAAATCATGCATATCTTTTGAAAACCCGCATCCTACCACTAGCAGGTCTAAATCATAATAAAATAATAAAAGCCCAAATTAAAGAATAAAACTTAAAGAGGCCTTTTACATAAGAATACCCAAATAAAACTACTTATAAGTTAAAAGATAAATTTAGTAGCGTAAGCTGTGGTGTGTCCACCTCCAACTCCCTCGCAGCACCAATCCGCCTAAGGATTACCTGTACAGTTAAAATAGTTGGGTGAGTTTACGGAAACTCAGTGTGTAATCCCAATGATAAACAAACAGTGAACAACACAGTCTGGGCCTAAGCCCATATCAGTAACAGTTCAATATCAGTTAGGGCCTTGGCCCATTCTGTAACAGTAACAGTGGCAGTAATCAGTGCAGTAACCATGATCAATGCAGTAGTAGTAATCAGTACAGAATGCAAACAAAAAATCCTACCCATCCATCCTCTACACTCCACTCCGTCTAGCCCTACACTCTATGTGGGGATAGAATCAACCCACCATCCCTACACTCCAAATATAGCACCGATTGCGACACTAATCAACAATTGCAGTAGAGCTTCCAGTAATAGGCTTAAAACCATCAGTAGGTCCACAGCTGTCTTGGGCGACCCGTGCGACCATATCAGTACAGTACAATTCCTCCAAAATCATATATCCCACCCCATGCAATGCAACATAACATTATACATGGATGCAACATACATATAACATGGCATTCTCAAATACAGTCATACACATCGTAAAGCAAATCTGTCATTTTACCTTAACAGGGTATTACAGTTATTTTACCCTACAGGGGTATTTTGGTCATTCTACCCTATGGGGGTATTTCGATCATTTTACCCTATGAGCGTATTTCGGTCATTTTATCACACAATGGTAAAATCGTCATTTTATCACATGAGGGCAAAATCATCATTTTATCACATGAGGGTAAAATCGTCATTTTATCACATAAAGGTAAAATCGTCATTTTATCACATGAGGGTAAAATCGTCATTTTATCACATGAGGGTTCAGGTACGCTTACTAACCCAATAGAAGGTCATAGTCATCTCGGGCGACTTGTGCAACCTTAACAATCAAACTGTGAAAATGGGCCTAAAGCCCGTAATGCGGGCCCATGTGGGCCCACACGCGCGTGTAGCCCACGAAGCCCAAAAATGGCCTTGACTGTGTGAACTACACAATCTGGCCCAAAAATCTCCATGCGTTCTTGTGATTTACCCGTGTGGGCCCACGAGCCCGTGGGGCCTACAAGGCCCATTTCGGCCCAACATGGCCCAAAACAGCCTAAGTCCATGGTATCGCCCATGGTGGCCTCTCGAAATTCAGTACCCACGTTTATGCATTTGGGGTTACCACACGAGCAATCGCACGCCCATGTGGCGTCAACGGTCCTATTTTCCGGATTTTGTCGATTTATGGTAATGGCAGTGTTTTACACACTTGTTTATAAAAACACGCATGTAGCCCCTTGAGCATTCTAAATGCTCCAAACCACAAGCATTCCATTAGTCTCAAGGTAAACAAATTAATACTACTGCTTTCCATAATGCTAATCCAAAAGATCAATTGTCACATACCTTGTTTCGAACCCCAAGCCTCTACATACCTAAACCGTTGATCAAGAATTATATTTCCCCCTTCTTCAGTTATTATCTTCATACCAACCAAATCTATTAACCTTGATCATACTGTTCGTAGAACCGTTTGAACCAACCGTAAACCACTTCATGCGACAGAGGCTGAGGCTTAGCACAAACCATCCCTAGCAAGTATCGGTAGCAAAGAATACATTAGATGGGGACTATCAACACGGCAGATAAACAAAAAGGAAAGAATAACGATGTGCACTTAAAACAAGAGCTAGACTTACCCATGCAAAACCAGTGAAAAGAATGACCACAAAAACGGCGGATAGCAACAAAGGGAAAGTTGACACAGTGGAGATAAGAGGGGCAGGATTATTCGGCCATGTATTATGATTGAGAGAGAGAGAGAAGATAAGAAGAGAATCGGTCAAGCACTAGGAGTTAAAAGCCGAAGAATATGAAAAAGGGGAGTAGAGGGAACATTCGGCCAAGGAGAACAACAAACAATAAAAAGGTGCTTGACCGGAGGGTAGGGTAAAAAAACAAAAGTGCCAGAAGAAAAGAGAGAGGAGCAGAGAATAAGCAAAGACACAAAAGGAAATGCCCAAAACCGTAAGATAGAGAGGGAAAGAAAACTAATATTTGGCCATCCAAAGCCCAGAGTAAAAGGAACCCCCAAACAATTGATAGGAACAAAAAAAAATAAGGAGAGGGGGTACCAAAACTGAATTCTTCTTATGCCAACATTCAAATTCTGCACCAACTCCCTTCCACTTCAAATCCCCTTGATTTCCTCCTAAAATCCCTCCACATATCTCTCCTCAGCTTCCTCCTACAATCCCTTCATGACCAATTCAAACTCCACTCCACTTTGCAGTGTTTTAGTCAAACACTACTACCTCCCATAGCCAACAGTAAAAATAATCTCCATTTGCACAAGCAAGGATTCGAACCTTAGACCACTAGCACACTCAACACGCCACTATCCACTAGACCAACAGGCTCTTTATGTCATACTTTACCAAAATAAACTTATAACCCTACTGGCCAAAGATAGGGGTTTTATCCTTAAAAACCAAAATTTTGTGGAAGCCAGGGCTTGAAACCATGGCTTCCCAGACACTTCCAGAGCACACAACCATTAAGCCAAAAACAAAATTGCGTCACTTCCTTGCACAATTAAATATTTATGAGCAGCTTCTCAACTGCTCCCTCGCTCAAGACCTAATACTTCTAGGCCCAAATTTAGGGCGTTACATTATACATTTTCCTACTACCCGAATGTATTGATAGGTAACTGTGATGTGATTCTTTCAGAATCATCTGTATCAACTTTGGATGTCTCAAAACATAAATCTGATCTCGGAATCTCAGACAATCATTATCATCAACTCTAAATTCTGAATCAGAATTCAATTCACAATGAGCTTGTTTTGCTACTATCTCATTATCAACTCTCTAGGTATCACAAATTTGCTGTAAAAACAACGATCTTGCTTTCAATTCTTCTAAAACTGATCCATCATCAGACAGAACCAAATGGGAATTCATCACACGTAAAGAAAATAATGATTTTCGACTCAAAGCATCAACAACAATATTTGTTTTTCTCGGATGATAATCAATCACTAGCTCATAGTTTTTTAGCAATTCTAGCCGTCTCCGCTATTGTAAATTCAGATCTTTCTAAGTCATAAAATATTTTAAGCTTTTGTGATCGGAATATACATGACATTTCTCAACAAATAGATAGTATCGACAGATTTTTAAAGCAAATACAATAACAATTAATTCAAGGTCGTGCGTCGGATAATTCTTTTCATGCGGCTTTAATTGTCTTGAGGCATAGGCTATAACTTTGCCTTCCTACATCAAAACACAACCTAGACCGTTCAACGATGCATCACTATAAATCACAAATTCTTTGCCCGATTATGGCTGTCTTAAACACTAGAGCTTGAGTCAATAAGGCTTTCAACTGATCAAAACTTTTCTGACACTTTCCAGACCATTCAAATTTCACATCTTTTTGAAGCAATTTTGTCAACGGATTCCGATCATAGAAAAGCCTTTTATGAACTGTCGGTAATAACCAGCAAGTCCCAGAAAATCGCGAACTTCAGATACGTTTCTCGGAGGCTTCTAATCTAATATAGCTGAAATTTCACTCGGATTGACTCAGATACCTGATGCTGACACAATATGTCTTAGTAAACTAACTTCACACAACCAGAATTTACATTTACTAAACTTCGCATACAACTGCTTATCACGTAAAGTTTGTAACACTATTCTCAAATGCTCGGCATGTTCAATTTCATCACACGAATAAATCAAAATGTCATCAATGAATACGACAACAAATTGATATAAATACGTTCTAAAAATTATGTTTATTAAATCCATAAAAATAGCATAAGCATCCGTCAATTAGAAAGGCATAATTAAAACTCATAATGCCCGTACCTCGTTCGAAAAGCAGATTTTGGAATGTCTGAATCTTTTACTCGTAACTGATAGTTTCCCGATCTCAAATCTATCTTTGAAAATATAGAAGCTCCTTTCAACTGATCGAAAAAATCATCAATTCGTGGTAGAGGATACTTGCTCTTAATAGTCACTTTATTTAACTGATGATAATCAATGCACATTCTCATCGTGCCATCTTTCTTTTTAACAAACAAAACGGGAGCACCACAAGGTGAGAAACTCGGTTTTGCGAATCCTCTATCAGTCAACTCTTGCAACTGAGCTTATAGTTCTTTTAATTTGATCAGTGCCATTGTATACGAAGCTATTAATATGGAGTAGTCACTGGCACTAACTCAATACCAAACTCAACTTCTCGTATCGAAGGTAATCTTGGTAATTCTTCAGGAAACACGTTAGGAAACTTATAAACAACAGGCACTGATTCTATTTTTCTTTTTGTCACTTTCGTATCAATCACATAGGCAAAGTAGGCTTCACAACCCTTTTTCACATATTTCAAAGCTTTCGTTGTAGATATCACAGCTAGTAACCTATTCAAATCACTAGACTCAATTCAAATTACTTCGTCATTCTTGCATCTCAGATCAATTGTCTTTCATTGGCAATTTACAGTAGCATCAAGCAAAGTTAGCCAATCCATACCCAGAATTATATCAAACTCGTCAAAGGGTAATAATATCAAATCAGCCGGAAAGAAAAAATCTTGAATTATCAATTGGACAGTTCTTGCACACTTTATCAACCAAGACACATCTGCCTAAAGGATTCGATACTCTAATTACGAATTAAGTGGACTCTACAGAAAAAGTCTTACTGGATGCTAAAGTCTCACATACATAAGAATGAGTTGATCTGGGATCAATCAATGCAACAACACTAGTATTATAGAGAGTGAAAATACCAGTAATAACATCTGGAGACGAAGCTTCTTCGCCAGCGCAAATAGCATAAGCTCTAGCAGGTGCACGAGCCTCAGATCTAATAGCTGTGTCTTTAGTTATTCTCTAGTTAACACTTATATTACCCATGTTTCTGGCTGGTCTAATTCAAGCTTCCGTGTTACTCGGTCTCAAATTTTGTGCAATCTCTTATTCAACAGACTCGAAATAGTCTCAGATAAAGTGATCTAAAGATCCACATTTAAAGCAAGCTCGATCATTCAATCTACGACTCCACGGATGTCTTTTACCATAGTGTTTGTACTCAGGTCGATCAGATCAGACATTTCCAACACTGGCAACTGAAGTAGCTGGAGCTTTGAAGTTCAAATATGATCTAGCACGATCTCTACTCGAATGTCCCACATTAGCCTTTGAATGATTATAATCATCTCAAAATTTCTTTGACGCAGGCTAAAATGATTTACTTGTGGATCTCTTTCTCGTATCACTAGCTTCTGAGCCAGCTTTTCTTTTCTCTTTCCCATGCTCTTCAACTTTACACTCTCGTTCAACAAGCACTACAAATTCTTTTATTTCCAAAATCTCGACTAACAACTTGATGTCTTCATTCAAGCCATTTTCGAATCTCTTGCTCATAATTACTTTAGTCAAGATACATTCTCGTGCATATTGGCTCAATCTCACGAATTGTCGCTCATATTCCTTAACCGACATACGACCCTATTTGAACTCAAGAAACTCTTTGCGTTTCTGATCGATGAATCTTTGACTGATGTACTTTTTTCTAAACTCAGTCTGAAAGAACTCCCATGTGACTCGTTCTTTTAGAATCACTAATATCAATGTTTTCTTCCAATGGTACGCCGTATCTTCCAAAAGTGAAATGGCACATTTAAGACATTCATCAGGAGTACACAACAATTCATCAAACACACGCATTGTATTCTCTAGCCAAAACTCAGCTCTCTCAGCATCATCATCTGTAGTAGCACGAAACTCTTTAGCCCCATATTTTCTAATTTTATCAAACAGGGACTTATTCAACTGAATCAGATTAACTTGTGGCATGATAGGGACTTGTGGAGGATTACACGGGGGTGAATGTAACACTCCTTATACAAAATGAGTCAAATACTAAAGTAAGCCAACACTCTGCCCCAAAACATTGTGACACTGAAGCAAGATTAAAAGATCTTATACGTGCCATAATCAAAATAAAAGAACTAACTATACCAAGTGCTTCAAATGATAGTGTGACTGAATTCTCCGACGTAGGCGATGATCCACGAGCTACCTTAGTGGCACTATAAGAAAATGGAAAGGAAAAGGGGTAAGCATAAAGCTTAGTAAGTTGCATGTAAATAAACATCAACTATTTATCATACAAAAATATGCTCATAACATTTCATAGCAATATAGTTGCATTATTAACACACAACTTACCTCAGATTACAAAATGTAAGCGATTAGACGATTTACTCTACTTGCTTGGCTTTCCCCCGATCCAAGTCTGGTTTTCGTCGTTCTTGGTCTAATATGATAAAAATTCACTCATTTAATCACCATATTAATAAAATCATCGAAAATATATAATTTGGCAAAATTGACCATTTTGCCTTTAGGCTTTCACAAAAATTACGATTTCACCCTTGGGCTCGTAAATTGATTTTTATCGAATTTATTCAAGTATTAAGCCTAGCCAAACCTTTTTTACTCTTATAGTGACCCAAAATTCCCATTATTTCACCACATTACTATCTATTTTACAATTTTTACAAAATGGTCATACTAGGGTTTTCATGAGAAGTTCTTTCACAAAAGTTGTTTATTTCACAACTAAGATTCATTTTCTTCCATAAAAACTCAAAAAACATCGTAAATTCTTTCATGTAAAATCCCTAGACTATCAACCATTTTGCAAAATGGTCCCCCCATTAGCTAGCTCATGCCATAAGGGTTCTAAAAGTAAAAAAAAATTATAAAAAATAAGCATCTTAATCACTTACTTGTAAGAGGATAACCTAGCTAAAATTTTAAAGCTTCAAAACCATTCCCTTTGTTGAAAATTTCAGTGGTGGTGAAGAAGATGAGAAGGTGATATCATTTTCCCTTTATTTTATTTCAATTTTAATCAATTTAGCTACCTACTCACCTAATATTTGACAATCTGACCTCCCTTGTCTCCTATGGCCGGTCATGCCTCTCTAAAGGGTTTAATTTCTCTTTAAAGATCTCCAATTATGGTTCTATAGCTGTCTGGTACATCTATCAAGTAAAATGGAACTTTTACCCCTTATGCGATTTAGTCCCTTTTCAAAATTAAGCTCACAAATGCTAAAATTACCTCACCAAATTTTTCATTCACTAATATAATCATGTATAACATCAAAATAATAATAAAAATAATTCTCTAACTTTGGATTCATGGTCTCGAAACCACTGTTTTGTCTAAGCCCAAAATTGGGCTATTACAACTCTCCCCCTTAGGGATTTTCATCCCTGAAAATCTTACCGATGAATAGATTCGAGTATTGGTCTCTCATGGTTTCCTCGAGTTCCCACGTGGCTTCCTCGACTCCATGTCTATGGCACAAAACTTTCACGAGTGCTATACTTTTATTCCTCAATTGTTTGACATCCAAAGCCAAAATCTTAATAGGCTCTTTGCTATAAGTCATGTCCAGTTGAATCTCAACCTCAGTTGGTGCGATCATATGCGAAGGATCTGATCTATATCGACGTAACATGGACATATAGAGCACGTCATAAATATTTTCCAACTTTGAGGATAAAGCCAATCGGTAAGAAAAAGGCCCTACTCTCTCGATATTCTCATAAGGTCCTATGAAACGAGGACTTAACTTTCCACTTTTACCGAATCTGAGGACTTTCCTCCACGGGGATACTTTCAAAAACACCCTATCACCAACTTGAAACTCAATCTCTTTTCATTTCAAATCTGTGTAGGACATTTATCTATCTGAAGCGACCTTCAAACAGTCGCGAATCACTTTTTCTTTCTCTTCAGTTTCCTTGACTAAGTCAACCCTATGAGTCTGATTTTCTTTAAGTTCGGTCCAATATAAGGGCGTCTGGCACTTGCGTCCACATAAAGCCTCATAAGGTGCCATTTTTAGACTTGACTAATAACTATTATTGTAGATGAATTTAACTAACGGTATGTACTTTTCCCAACTACCTTCAAATTCGAGATCACAACACTGCAACATGTCTTCTAAGATCTGAATCACTCTTTCTGATTGACCATCGGTTTGCGGGTGAAATGTCGTACTAAAATTCAGTTTTAGCATATCTTTATCAACTACAAAGCATTCATTCTCATAAATCATTCAACACAATCACATTGTCCCTTATAAGGGCTTAAGAGGCCTTAAACATGCTTTAGAAGTGGTTCGGGACTAAACCGATATCATAGGAAAATTATGGAAATTTAGTAAAATTTTAACCATAAAGGGCTCACACGCCCGTGTGAACAGGTTGTGTGCCTCACACGGCTCTAGACACGCCTGCGTCTCAGGCTGTGTAAAAAAAAGGCAAACATACTGACTTGGGTCACACAGCCAACCACATGCCCGTGTGTTCAGCCCGTGTGCCAATTAGGGGGTGTACTAACTTGTACCACACAGCCAGTCACACGCCCGTGTGTGAGATCGTGTGGAGCATACTGACTTCATTTTAATAACAACACTAGGGGACACATGGCCATGCAACATTACTGTGTGTCACACACTATTAAGACACACACCCATGTGTCTGCCCGTGTGGACAAAAATAGGCTATTTACCAAGCCATTTTACACCTCAAATTACCATCAGCCTACACAACTCACATGGCACATAATAATAGCATAATTGGGCATACAAGATCAAAACATGCTTCCCAATATCAACAATTCAAGTATCCAAATACCAAATTAGGCCATTCAAATTCATACTGAAAACTCATCATCATAATTCATTAATGTGGTCACCATAAGTACGCATTATTTACCTTAATTCACTAACATATCAATACTCAAAATTCTACTACCTGATATCCATAATACCCATCATTAACAAGCAACATAATTTCATTAATCACTTCATAATTTAAGCCATTTGCACTAATATAAACACAACCCAATCAACCAAAATATGCCAACTTCCTTGGCTATATACAAACCAAACATAAATATTCATAAGCCAACTCAAATGGCTATAATCACAACTGCCTATACATGCCATATACCAAATATATGTCTGATAGTACGATGATGTTCCCCACGACTTCCGAATTTGAGCTAGCCTTGATTCATTATAAAATATAGAAAAATAACACGAAGTAAGCTTCATAGCTTAGTAAGCTCATATGTAAATAACTTAATTCATCAAATAAATGTAAATAAACCAATTTCACATTAACTATAAACCTTTCTCACGTCTTAAACATGATTAAATACCATCTCATTGAATTTTCTCTATTTAATACTCGAATAGGTTCTGTAAATACCTATATCGCCTCGTATTAGCCACTTCTCAACCACATCATTCATTTACATGTTAAACCATTCAAAATAGAAATTAGATACTCAATAGTCTTATACGATAAGTACCTATACCATGGTCCGTAGCCAAATCAATGTAACTTATTCGAAGAACAATTATCATGGCCTGAAGCCAAATCATCTGATATGCATGGCCTAAAACCAAATCTATAAAACTCGCACCTGAAGTGCTAATATCATGGCTCAAAGCCAAATCAACTTATCATCTAATAACAAGACACTAGTATCCAAATCTATTCCTAAAGTTCAACCGGGACAACTTTCCCTTTCTATCATTGAATGCGTTCGTTGAGTCATTTTCACAATTCAAACATAATCCATAATCTCATAATCATAGTTTTACATTATCAAAGCTTTTAACATACTTTTATAATGAAATTACCACATACGAACTTACCTCGAGTATGAAAACGGTGAAATGAGTCAATTACTCGATAATCTTGCCTTTCCCCGGATCTAATTCCAGATTCCTCTTTTCTTGATCTAAATATATTCAAAATTAACTTCTTTAATCAACCACTCAATCAATTTAGTCTAAAACATACATTTAGGCTGTAACATCCCAAAATAGGGCTTAAATGGAACAGTGGTTCCAAAACCACGAATTCGAGGTAGAAAATTTTATTCCGACTAATTTTTATAATTTTTCAAGTGATTAGATGCATGTGTTAGAGTATCGATGGAAAATTTTATAGATAGAATGCTTAATTTGCCTACTAGGGCTTAATTGCAAAAGTTGATAAATATGAGTTTTAGATGCTAAAGTATTAAATTGAAAAGTATAAATAAAGTAGAGGTCCTTAAATGGTAATTAGACCATTAGGTTTTCATGGACAAAAATGGACATACATAGATAAAAAAAACTAAAGTTTTAATGAAGGGTATTTTAGTCATTTGGTAATTAAAAGATTAAAAAAGGAAAAAGATGGCAAAATGTGCCCATCTTTTTCATTAGGCTAAAATTTCAAGGGTTCTTCATAGCTAGGGTTTTGTCAAGCTTCCAAGATTCATAGTAAGTGATTCCAAGCCCCATATTTAATGTTCTTTATGTTTTTGAAGTCCCAATAACTTGATTTAGCTTATTCTAGCAATAATTTGACCTAGGGTTCATATTTTGGAAAAATACCCATAGGTGAAATGTGTTTATTTTGATGTTTTATGGTAGAATATGAAGCTTGAAATTATGTTAAACGACTTGAGCTAAGCGATTTTAAGCGAAAACGAGTAAAACGACATAATCGGTAAAAATACCTAATGGTCATAAGTACATGTTAGAGTGGAAATTTAATGTTGCCGCAGGTAAATAAATGATCGACATGTCATAAAACATAAGAATTAGGGAGAAATTTTCATTTCTGAGCCTTGGGGCAAAAGTGTAAATATGCAAAAGTTTAAGGGAAAAATCATAATTTTTCCAAAGTTAGAGTTAAGGACTGTTTCTATAAATGTGAATATTAAATAAGTTAAATTTGCTATTATAGATCAAGAAGAATGAAATCCAGGGTTAGACCGAGGAAAGGAAAAGGTTGAGGACTAAATTAAAATATTTGATCGTATTTTGTATCGAGGTAAGTTTGCGGTAAATAAATGCAATGTTTTATTATTTACAATTAATGATGTTATTTTTCAGCATCTATATATTTATTTTGTAAATTTATTCCTTGATGATTCAAACAAGAATTGACGAAGAAATGATACTTAAAAGTCCCAGTTGAACCTTAGGAATGTGTAGGATACAAATGTCATGACATTAGGGTTTAAGGATACCAAGTAAGACCATGCCAAGGAATGGCATTGGAAAGTTCTATAAGGCAAGGAAATCATGTAAGACCATGTCAAGATATGGCATTGATAAACTACTATAAGGCAAAGATCCCATGTAAGACCAAGCCAAGACATGGTAATGGTGAGTTCATAAGGCAAGGATACCACGTAAGACCATGTCAAGACATGGCAATGGTAACTTAAAAAGGAACGGTACCCGTGTATCCTTAGTATTCCAAATGGTTCAACGAAAAATTCAAAGAGTGTACCAAACGGAAGGTAAGATAAGTTCATGTTCTAAAGGGAAGGTAAGATAAGTTCATGTTGTTATTTATTTACATGCAAACTTACTAAGCTTTATGCTTACTCCCTTTCTTTTCTCTCTTTTAATAGCATCACAAAGCCAACTCAGAAATTCAGAAGGACGTCAGAGATCGCCTCACACTATCAATGAGTTATCTTGATATTTTGTGACTACAAATACTTTAAGTTATGGCATGTATAGTGACTTGGCTATTTTGTGTGTATATCCTTATGATATGATTAAAGAATGAAATGTGAATATTTGGTAATGATTAGCTTATGATATAGCTAAATAAGAACATGTTTTGGTATTATGTATGCCTAAATGAGGTTTGATGCAAAGAAACTATGAAAGAGTAAGAGTTGGCCATGGAACAGTTAGGAAACAGCAGCAGTGATGTGGTTTTGAAAGATTACTAAAAATTGTAGAACTAGAATTAAATGGTGAATGAAATATATAATTAAACCTTATTGAGTCTATTTTCATAGGAAAAGAATAGAGTAAGCAAAGGAAGTCTATATTCTGAGATATTTAAATTTCTGTAAGACTAATTTAGAGTGACTTCGTGATCCCCTATTCCAACTTTGGAAAATCACTAGAAATGTTACAAAACAAAATATAAGTCAAAGTTTATATTAATAGATTTCTTAGTGAGTCTATTTTCATTACAAACAAACAAAAACATTATTCGATTTCTGTATAATGAGATAATCAATTTTTAGTGGAGCGAGTTTAGGTCCACTGAACTGCAAAATAGGGGAAATTTTAATGAATGAACTGTACTAATTGGCCAAACCAAAAATTTTGGAAAACTTATGGTAAGAAGATATATGAGTCTAGTTTCAGGTAAAATTTACAGATTTAAATTTTGAGTTTTGTAACTTGAGTTATAATTAATTTAGTGACTGTTACGCAGATGGACAGTTTTATTATGAATAGTGAAATAAATTGTTTTGATTTGTGTAAGTAATCGAAAAATTTTTAATGTTCCCGATTTGGTCCTGAACCGTTCCAATTGCACGTTTTAGGGCCTCGAAGCCCCTTTTTAGGGATTTATTGGATGAATGTGAGCGAATTAATATTTATTTTAAAAAAGTAATTTTTTATGCCCCGAATAGGTCAGATAAGTCTAGTAATGCCTCGTGCTCGACTCCAGCGACGGTCACGGGTAAGGGCTGTTACATTTATTGGTATCAGAGTAAGAGTTTAGTTGGTTCTCAGAATATTCAATATGAGTAAGAGTCTAGCTATACATGTCATACTTATATTTTGATAGTGTGAAGACTCTTAACGATTTTGAAATGTTTTTCTTTTATAGTCATGGATCCCGAACTAGTTCGTGCAGATGATGTAGAAAGTAATGCGCCCACTCCCGCAGAAGGGACGGTGCCACTAGATAGTAGTGAAAGGCCCGTTACAGTTAGTCAGGGAAGAGGGGCTCGAGAAGCCTTCTTCCAAGCTATGAATGAATGGTTTGCCGAGTTCGTTCGTACGGATCCACCTGTTAGACCTCCACCCCCTCATGATCCTCGGACTACCCATGTAGCTTCCCCAGTCACAGATACAGTCAGAAGAGAGAAGCCATCAGTTGATAAAATTAGAAAACAAGGGGCCGAAGAGTTTAGGGCTACTAAAGATGAAGATGCAGAGAAAGCTAAATTTTGGCCCGAGAATACTATTAGGGTCATTGATGAGTTACCCTGCACACCTGAAGAGTGCATGAAGTGTGTTGTATCACTTTTACGAGACTTGGCCTACCATTGGTGGAAGACATTTGTGTCAGTAGTACCGAAAGAGAGAATTACTTGGGATCTCTTTCAAGAGGAGTTTCGTAAGAAATACATTAGTCAGAGGTTAATTGACCAGAAAAGAAAAGAATTCCTTGAACTAAAGCAGGGTAAGATGACAGTGACTGAATATGAACATGAATTTGTCAAACTCAATAATTATGCTCGAGAGTGTGTGTCTACTAAAGCTATTATGGGCAAGAGATTTGAAGTGGACTCAATGATGATATTCGACTGTCAGTCGATGTTTTAGAAATAAAAGAGTTTGCCATTTTAGTTGAAAGAGCTTGTAAGGCAGAGGAATTACTGAAAGGAAAAGGTAAAGCTGAAATTGAGATGCAAGACACAAAGAGAAGTCAGATGAGCAAGTCGTTTTAGTCTACATCCAAGAGGCCTAGAGAGTTCTCTACAAGATCTAATTTTTTAGCCTGATATTCTAGCTGAAACAGAGGTAGAAAATTTATGGGTCAAAAAGCTCAGGCCACTTCAATTGCGAGTGTTGGCAATATTCAGCCTGATAGACCCGAGTGGCCTCAATGTGATGGACGTCATCCAGGTCAATGCTGAGCAAATAAGACTGGTTTTTTTCGATATGGTGCATCAGATCATTTCATTCGGGAGTGTCCTGAGATGGTTAAAAGAGAAGTAATACAGAGTGTATGATCAGGCAATGCCCCTGTTAGAGGCAGACCTCAGAGAAGTCCGGGAATAGGGGTAAGTAGAGGTGTATCTAGAGATTCAGCAATGAGACCCGATGTTAGAGCACCTGCAAGGACCTATGCTATCCATGCTCGTGAAGAGGCATCCTCCCCCAATATAATTACGGGTACATTTTCTCTTCATGATGTTAATGTTATTGCTTTGATCGATCCGGGTTCGACCCATTCCTATGTTTGCATGAAATTAATGTAATAGTCCAGTTTTGACCCTAGTTAGAAAAGTGGTTTCGGGACCACAAATCTGAGTCCAAAAAATATTTTAATATTATTTTCTGTGTCTGTGATATGTGAATTTACATCTGTAAAATTTTTGTAATTTAATTTTTCTGCTTTTATGTTTGATTTGCAAAAAGGACCAAATCGCGTAAGTTGTAAAGGTTGCCTTCTAGTTGCTAAAGTGCCTAAGTGCTATGGTTTGTTAAAGTTGAGGCCCTTGCATGTCAATAAGACCGTTATATGATAGCGGGAGACATGGTTTGACAATATAGTAAATAGATAAATTCTTAAAGGATGGTTAGGTAATTAGGTAATATATGTTATTAAATAAAACAAATGCATGAAAATTTGTTCATTCATGCATATCCTTACTGAAAATACAAAAGAAAAAGAGAGGAAAAGAACAAGCTAGGTTTTGGCACTTTGATCCTTGATTAAGGTATGGATTTTTGTCCTTTTTTTTATAATTTCTACGTTTCTTGATCGTTACTTCATGTTCTTCAAAGCCCATGTCTGAATTTCTGTTTCTGTTAAAGATTTCATGAGATGCCACTGTTGATTATATGAGCTTTGTGATGTTTTTTTATATGGATTATGAAAGATATGTGTGAAATTATTAAGCATTGTTTTTGAATTTTGATGTAATAGAGTCATTTGGACTAAATTGTTAAAATAGGGTTTTGAAGGAATAAATTACGAATTAAATATATTATTTCGGCTTTTATAAAATCCATGTATATTCGGCCAAGCTATAGTCTTGGTGAATTTTGCATATTTGTGATTTTGTGAAAAATGGACTAAATTGTCAAAGTGCGAAAATATAAGGGCTAAAATGTAAAGTGCCCTAAATATGTGTATATGGATTAAATTGAAAGTAATAAATGATTGAATGGTTGAAATTGTATTGTATTAGATCAAGAACAAAGAAAATTGGACTTAGATCGGGGGAAGTCCAAATTAGTCGAATAGTCAACTCGTTCTGTTCGAAATCCGTCCAAGGTAAGTCAAATTACAATTATGTGTTAATTGAAATAAATTCTACACATATAAACTGTAATCTGTATTGGATGGCCTTGAGTGTTGGATAAATATATTTGGAGTAAAGTATGATAATATGTTAGTATCTGAAAAGCTCTGTATGTTTCTAAGAAAAGTTGACACATGTCTGAGACATCGTGTAAGACCGTGTCTGGGACACAGGCCTCGATTGAGATTTACGTATAAGACCATGTCTGGGACATCGACATCGTATCTGATTTCTTGTAAGACCCTGTTTGGGACAGAGGCATCCATATTGAATTACCTGTAAGACCATGTCCGGGACGTTGTCATTGTACTTATTTATGAGCATCTGTATCATTTCTGACCCGTCTAATGATAGCATACGAAATCTGAGATTGAGTATATGAAATGTATAACCTATGCAGGTACGTTTGTATCCTACTAAATTTCTGAATATGAAAATCTCTGTCTCAATGAAATATGTATGGAAATGAAGTATGACATATATGCAAACAAAGGAGCATGGTTAAGTTTATGAATTATTCTATGAGGTGGTTATGAATCTTTATGGTTGAATTGTACTTATATGCTTTAGTAGTTAGACCAATTTTATTTGGCTTACTAAGCTCCTTGTAGCTTACTCTGTGTGTTTACTGTCTGTTTTACAATTATCGTAGCTACTAAAGGCTCGGGGATCGTTGAGGATCGTCACCACACTATCAATCTCATGTTGGTACTTTTGAAAGTGTACATATTTTAAAGTATGGCATGTATAGGCTAGAATGTTTATATATTAAGTTTTGAATTGTAAATATAGGTTATGTAATGAAAGTTGGCTATCAAATGGTATGTTTGTGTTAGGTTTTGGTATGGTTTGAATGAGATGTTGAATGATGATGAAATAGTTGTAATGAAGCATGTTTTGAGCATGAAATTGGCTGAATATTTTGTATAAATGTTGTTTAATTTGGCTTGTAGGATAACCCATAAAAGGGTGGCAAATTGCCTTAAACCAAGCCTGCATGGTGCCACACGGTCTTGACACATGGGTGTGTGATATAGCCGTGGGCTAAAGTCAGTAGCTAGCTAAGTATCACACAACTTTAGCATACGGGCGTGCCCATTGGTCATGTGAAAAAGTCAGTATTGGACCTATTTTTGGCACGGCTGGTTAACATGGGCGTGTCTAGTGCCCGTATGTGACACATGGCCTAGTCGCACGAGCATGTGACTTTAACAATTTGAAAGAATTGGTTAAATTCTGAAAATTCTGAATAGGTTAGGTTAATTTCTAACCTTTACTTAAATGTATGTTTTAGGTCTCGTAGACTATATTTAGATATGATTGCTTATGAAATGATGCTAAATAATATCTGCGATTCTGAATTGGTCCGAAATGTTCTGTCTGTCTGGTAATGCCTCGTAACCCTAATCTAATGTCAGTTATAGGTTAGGGGTGTTACAATTGATGCCTAGTATGAACATGTCCATAGAGTCTACAGGATTTGTGATTAAAGTATCGAATCCATTGGGTCAGTATGTATTAGTAGACAAAGTATGTAAAAATTGCCCGTTGATGATTAGAGGTTACTGTTTTCTGGTCGATCTCATGCTATTGCCATTTGATGAGTTTGATATGATTCTTGGTATGGATTGGTTTGACTGTGCATGACATGATAGTGAATTGTGGAAAGAAATTTATTGAGTTGAAATGCAAAAATGGTGGAATTCTTCGGGTTAATTCAGATGAGTTAGATAGTTCAATTGCCATGATTTCTATTATGTCTGCTCAGAAATGCTTGAGAAAAGGATATGAATCTTATCTTACTTTTGTGTTAAATACAAAAGATCCAGAGTTGAAAATTGAATCAGTGCCTGTGGTATGTGAGTTTCCTGATGTGTTTCCGGAAGAACTACCAGGTTTGCCTCCTATCAGAGAAGTTGAGTTTGGTATTGAATTGGTTCTGGGTACAACACCTATTTGTATTGCTCCTTATAGAATGACTCTAATGGAATTGAAAGAATTGAGAGTTCATTTATAGGAACTAACAGAGAAAGGCTTTGCAAGACCTAATTGTTCACCATGGGGTGCACCAGTGCTCTTTGTGAAAAAGAAAGATGGTTCGATGAGATTGTGAATAGATTATCGGCAGCTTAACAAGGTGACTATTAAGAACAAGGATCCACTGCCTAGAATTGACGAATTGTTTGATCAATTGAAGGGAGCTACTGTGTTCTCCAAGATAGATTTGATATCCGAACATTATCAGTTGCAAGTTAAAAAGTCAAATGTTCCGAAGACTACTTTTCGGACAAGGTATGGCCATTATGAGTTCCTTGTGATGCCATTTGGCTTGACTAATGCTCCTGCCATTTTCATGGACTTAATAAATCGAATTGTCAAACCTTACTTAGATAAATTTTTAGTTGTGTTCATTGATGATATCTTGATTTATTCTCATGATAAGACTGAGCATTCAGAGTATTTGAGAACAGTTTTACATACTTTAAGAGATAATCAACTTTATGCCAAGTTTAGCAAAAGTGATTTCTAGTTACGAAAAGTTGGTTTTCTTGGACATTTAGCCTCAGGTGAAGGTATTAGAGTTGATCCGAGCAAGATTTCAACCATTGTTGATTGGAAGCCTCACAGGAATGTATCAGAGGTCAGAAGTTTTCTTGGTCTTGCCGGTTATTATAGACGATTTGTAGAGGGATTTTCCATGATTGCTACTCCATTGACAAGATTGCTACTCCATTGACAAGATTGCTATAGAAAGATGTCAAGTTTGAATGGACTGAAAAGTGTCAGTAGAGTTTTGACAAGTTAAAGGCATTGTTGACTGAAGCTCCTGCCTTAGTACAACCAGAATCGGGTAAAGAGTTTATGGTTTACAGTGATGCGTCCTTGAATGGACTAGGCTATGTACTTATGTAGGAAGGAAGGGTAATTGCTTACGCTTCTAGATAGCTAAAGCCACACGAGAAAAATTATCTGATACATGATTTAGAACTAGCTGCCATTGTATTTGCATTGAAAATCTGGAGACATCACTTGTATGGTGAGAAGTACCGAATATTTACTGATCATAAAAGTTTGAAATACTTGATGACACAAAAATATTTGAACTTGAGGCAAAGAAGATGGCTAGAGTTGATTAAAGATTATGAACTAGTGATCGATTATCACCCGAGTAAGGCAAACATAGTTGTTGATGCTTTGAGTAGAAAATATTTATTTGCATTAAGACCTTTGAACACTAGTTTAACCTTATCGGATGATGGTTCTATCTTAGCCAAATTAAGAGCTAAGTCAATGTTTCTTGAAGAAATTTTTGAAGTTCAGAAAGATGATAGTGAATTGCAAGCCAAAAGAGCTCAATGTGAGTTGGGTATAGAGTCAGATTATTAGATCAGTTCTGATGGTTGTTTAATGTTCAGAAATCAGATATGTGTACCAAAGAATGATGAGCTTATTCCAAAGATTTTAGAGGAAGCACATAGCAGTTCTTTGTCTATTCATCCAGGTAGTACAAAGATGTATAATGATTTGAAGAAAATGTATTGGTGGGTAGGAATGAAGAGAGATATCTCAAAGTTTGTTTTTAGAAGCTTGATCTGTCTGTAGGTAAAAGCCAAACATCAAGTACCTTCAGGTTTATTGTAGCCTGTGTTAGTTCCTGAGTGGAAATGGGACCGAGTTGCCATGGATTTTGTGACAAGATTGTCGTTGACATAGAGAAAGAAAGATGCAGTATGGGTTGTGATTGATAAGCTAACGAAGTCGGCTGATTTTATTCCAGTTCGTATGAATTATTCAATTGACAAGTTGGCCAAGTTATATATTTCAGAGATAGTCAGACTACATGAGTACCATTACTGGTTATTTCAGATAGAGACCCGAGATTCACTTTGCGATTTTTGAAGAAGTTATAGGAAGTTTTGGGCACAAAGTTGAGCTTTCCATCCTCAGACCGATGGTCAGTCAGAAAGAGTTATTCAGATACTTGAGGATATGCTCAAATGTTGTGTCTTAGAATTTCAAGATAGTTGGGAAAAATATTTTCCATTGATAGAGTTTGCTTATAATAATAGTTACCAATCGATTTTGAAAAGGGCACCTTATGAAGCTTTGTATGGACATAAATGTCACACACCTTTGTATTGGACAACGCTTAAAGAAAATCAGATTTACGAGGTTGATTTAGTTAAAGAAACTAAAGAGAAAGTGAAAGTTATTAGAGATTTCTTGCAAGCAGCTTCAAATGGATAGAAGTCTTATACAGACTTGAGAGGAAAAAAGATTAAGTATCAAGTTGGTGACAAAGTATTCTTGAAAGTATCCTCGTGGAACAAAGTCTTTAGATTTGGCAAGAAAGGCAAACTAAGTCCACGTTTTATTAGACCATTTGAGGTGACTGAAAGAGTTGGACCATTAGCATATCGGTTAGCTTTGCCGCCAGAGTTAGAGAAGATTCATGATATGTTCCATGTGTCCATGTTACGTCGTTACCATTTTGATCCTTCACATGTGATTTCACAGATAGAGGTTGAGATTCAGCAAGATATGACTTATGGTGAAGAACTGATAAAGATTTTAGCTCGAGAGGTCAAGAAACTAAGGAACAAAAGTATTGCACTTGTGAAAGTATTATGGAATAGGGATGGGGTAGAGGAAGCTACATGAGAGCCTGAAGAGGTTATACGAAAACAGTATCCAAATCTTTTCACAAGTAAGATTTTCAGGACGAAAATCCCTAAAGGGGGGAGAAATGTAACATCCCAAAATAAGGCCTAAATGGAACAGTGGTTGCAAAATCACAAATTCGAGATGGAAAAGTTTATTCCGATTAATTTTTATAATTTACTGAGTGATTAGATGCATGTGTTAGAGTATCGATGGAAAATTTTATAGATAGCATGCTTAATTTGCCTATGAGGGCTTAATTGCAAAAGTTGATAAATATGAGTTTTAGATGCTAAAGGATTAAATTAAAGAGTATAAATGAAGTAGAGTCCTTAAATGGTAATTAGACCATTAGGTTTTCATGGACAAAAATGGACATACATAGATAAAAATAACTAAAGTTTTAATGAAAGGTATTTTAGTCATCTGGTAATTAAAAGATTAAAAAAGGAAAAAAGATGGTAAAATGTGCCCATCTTCTTCATTAGGCTGAAATTTCAAGCGTTCTTCATAGCTAGGGTTTTGTCAAGCTTCCAAGCTTCATAGTAAGTGATTCCAAGTCCCGTTTTTAATGTTCTTTACGTTTTTGAAGTCCCGGTAACTTGATTTAGCTTATTCTAGCAATAATTTAACCTAGAGTTCATATTTGGAAAAATACCCATAGGTGAAATGTGTTTATTTTGATGTTTTATGGTAGAATATGAAGCTTGAAATTATGTTAAACGACTTGAGCTAAGCGATTTTAAGCGAAAACAAGTAAAACGACATAATCGGTAAAAATACCTAATGGTCATAAGTACATGTTAGAGTGGGAATTTGATGTTGCCGTGGTAAATAAATGATCATCATGTCATAAAACATAAGAATCAGGGATAAAGTTTCATTTCTGAGTCTTGGGGTAAAGTGTAAATATGTAAAACTTTAGGGGCAAAATCATAATTTTTCCAAAGTTAGAGTTAATGGCTGTTTTGATAAATGTGAATATTAAATAAGTAAAATTTGCTATTATAGATCAAGAAGAACAAAATTCGGGGTTAGATTAAGGAAAAAAAAAGGTTGAGGACTAAATCAAAATATTTGATCATGTTTTGTATCGAGGTAAGTTTGCGGTAAATAAATGCAATGTTTTATTATTTATAATTAATGATGTTATTTTTCAGCATTTATATATTTATTGTGTAAATTTATTCCTTGATGATTCAAGCAAGAATTGACAGAGAAATGATACTTAAAAGTCCCTGTTGAACCTTAGGAATGTGTAGAATACAAATGTCATGACATTAGGGTTTAAGGATACCAAGTAAGACCATGCCAAGGCATGGCATTGGTAAGTTCTATAAGTCAAGGAAATCATGTAAGACCATGTCAAGACATGGCATTGATAAACTACTATAAGGCAAAGATCCCATGTATGTAACACCCCGTACCCGAGACTGTTGCCGGAGTCGAACACAAGGTGTAAACGGGTTTAATTTATTACTTAAACAGCTCATGCAATTCATTTTAAAATTTTCTAGACAAGTTGGCGAACTGCATCACAGTTGCTTTAAAAATCATATCTCGAGTTATAAAACTTGAACTCCAATTCCGTAAATTTTTCCTGAAACTAGACTCATATATCTATCTACTAAAATTTTTCCAAAATTTTTGGTCAGTCCAATTAGTACAGTTTATTAGTTAAAGTCTCCCCTATTTCAGGGTTCGACTACTCTGACCTCTGTGTATTACGAATCAGATATCTCCCTGTAAAGAGATTCAATGACTATGCCGTTTATCTCTAATAAAACTATACTCGATGAGGAATCTTTACATATAAAGTATGACTTCTAATTATATTTGTAAAATTAATGGTGAATTTCCAAAGTCATAACAGGGGATCCAGAAATCGTTCTGGTCCTGTTTCACAAAATTTTAAATATCTCATACAATATAGCTCATATATCTATTTTACTTCTTCCATATGAAAATAGACTCATCAAGATTCGATTCCATAATTTATTCATTATTTAATTCCATTTCTACTATTTTTAGTGATTTTTCAAATTCACACCACTACTGCTGTCTAAATCTATTTTATGGTTTCCATGGATTAGCTAGTAATTTGACATACATAACACCAAATATGATCAGCCATGGCATACGGCATAATAATCAAATAGACTTAGACTACTACTCCATCAAAACCAAATTATCAAGGCCAAATCTACTGAACCTTATAACTAAGCACCCATAAGGCTAAATTCAAACTTAGCATTTAAGCCATATTCGCATGGCTAAAAGTTTACATATTGGGGTTCAAACAAAACATAATAGCCTATACATGCCGAAATGTTCTCTTAGGCCAACTAAGAAGAGGGTACCAAAAAGTTGCAAGCCGGTGTGATGACTTCGATGATGGTCCCAAGTACGCAAAATGGTCAGAGATATCTAAATAAGAAACAAACAAACACACCAAATGAGTATTCAACTCAGTATTCCATAAGCAAAATAATACAGGTTGTTTATAAGAAATTGAAATAAAAGCCTTGCAAGTTCGGCTAATTCAATCACACCAAACTAGGCTACAACTACCTAGTTTATTTATCCAACCTCGAACCCAAGTTTTCGATATCGAATCAATTATTAAACAACCAACCGTTTTAAAACTATTCTCAAGGTAAGAAATAATTATGAACTAGATGTATATACACATACTTTTCAGTTTATCATTTTAGCACCTTAATTCTTTACTTATGCTCTTCGTATCATCAACCGCTTTTGCACACTTAGTGCTAAACAAATTTGCACACTTAGTGCCGTACTATCCCGCACACATAGTGCCTTGAAAGTTTATCTCATATGTTGACATTCAAATCAGCACACATAGTGCTATTCAACTCCGCACACATAGTGCCATACTACACCGCACACATAGTGCCAATGTACACTTTCTATGATAAAACAATTTAATTAATTCATTTGGCATATACGGCCACAACAATAAACATATATAATTTCTCCAAGGAAATACTTAATAAAGAGATTCTTTCATGACATGTTAAAGTCATTTATGTATAATTTAAATTAACCTTATGATTGCTTATGAACTTACCTTGTGTTGGGTAAAATAGTTCCAAGTCGGCTACTCGATGACCTTCGATTTTCCCTTGTTGGACTCCTCTCCTTTAGGATCTTGAGCTTAAACAAATAAATTAACTCATTTAACCGCTTTGCTACATATATTTGTATCCACATTTTAATGATTTTATAACATACGGAACAACATGGTAAAATTTTTATCTTTCTACCTTATGCTCTTAAGCTATTCGGCTTATAGCCAATTAATATCACCTTACTATCAATAGTCTAATTAATATTTCAATTTCTCCAATGTCGAATGCAACATCACTTCCCATCATATCATCTTCTCAATATATTTACATCCAGTCATATATATGAAATCATGAATCAAATTCAGCATATTAGCCAATATTCTCCTTTAGCCGATTATCTAAGTCAAGATAAAATCATCAATATGCTTACCTATAGTCAAATGTGCAACATCAATCTATCACTATCACCTATATACTTAATTAAAGGCTGAATATATGCAACATCAATCTATGTATTCATTCATGTGGTCGAATATACATATTCCAATATAATATCATTTCCATTTCATTTAACACTTAACATTTACCATATATCAATTAACCATTTTTTTTATAATTACAAAACTCTTTATCTATTCATGCTCTCATATTCGGTCATCCATACCTATACTAACCATATAACTAAATAATTCTAAGTTTAAACACAAGTACAACATTTTAGCACCATGGCCGAACACTTCATGAAGTTGCTAAGACCCATCATTTTCTAATTCTCACACACACTCACATCCAATCCTTTTTATTAAACACTCAAACTCAATCATCTTCATGCCTCATCACAACAACATCAAAACACCAACCAAGAAAGACAACATCCGTGGCCGAATATCATCTCCATCAAATAGCAAAAATTTAAACCATGGGCTAGGTAGAATTCAAACTAACAACTAAAAATATGCATGAATTTCAAGGAATAACATCAAACATACCTCAACCTAGTTACAAGCATGGCCGAACTTCTTCAAACCTTTCTTTCTTTCTTTTACTTGGTTTTTCGGCTAAAGGATAGCAAAGATGAACACCCCTTTCTTTCTTTTTTTTCTCTTGTTCATTTTATTATTTTATTAATCTTTATGTTATGAGTATTTTATTTTCTTACCAATTAAATATACTAATCTAATTTAAATTAGTGGAATGCATCACTACTTGGCCGGCCATTAAGTCAAAAATGGGCATTTTGACATGCAAACCGATGCTTCCTCTCTCTATTATTATTTACTCCTTATAATTCATCTATCATCTTTTCTAACTTCATCAACTAGGTCCTTTCGAATTAATTCACATTCCTAAAGCTAATATTAAGCATTTAATTTTTCATATATTCTCTATCACACATAAATTTATGTAATTAAAACACAAAAATAAATTTCTGACTCGGTAATGTGGTCCCGAAACCACATTCTGACTAGGTTCTAATTAGGGTTGTCACAATGTAAGACCATGACAAGGCATGGCAATGGTGAGTTCATAAGGCAAGGATACCACGTAAGACCATGTCAAGACATGGCAATGGTAACTTAAAAAGGAAAGGTACCCATGTATCCTTAGTATTCAAAATGGTTCAACAGAAAATTCAAAAAGTGTACCAAAGGGAAGGTAAAATAAGTCCATGTTCGAAAGGTTCAGGTTATCTTGATGATCCATTTAGAATGTTGTTATTTATTTACATGCAAAATTACTAAGCTTTATCCTTACTCCCTTTATTTTCTCTCTTTTTTATAGTATTGCAAAGCCAACTCGGAAAATTGTAAAGACGTCAGAGATCGCCTCACACTATCAACGAGTTATCTTGGTATTTTATGACTAGAAATACTTTAAGTTATGGTATGTATAGGGACTTGGCTATTTTGTGTGTATGTCCTTATGATATGATTAAAGAATGGCATGTGAATACTCGGTAATGATTAGCTTATGATATAGCTAAATAAGAACATGTTTTGGTATTATGTATGCCTAAATGAGGTTTGATGCAAAGAAACTATGAAAGAGTAAGAGTTGGCCATGGAATAGTTAGGAAACAGCAGTAGTGACATGGATTTGAAAAATCATTCAAAATTGTAGAAATGGAATTAAATGGTGAATTAAATATAAAATTAAATCTTATTGAGTCTATTTTCATAGGAAAAAACAGAGCAAGCAAAGGAAGTGTATATTCTGAGATATTTAAATTTCTGTAAGACTAGTCCAGAGTGACTTCGTGATCCCCTGTTCCAACTTTGGAAAATTACTGGAAATTGTAAGAAAAATAATTAGAAGTCAAAGCTTATATTTATATATTTCTTAGTGAGTCTATTTTCATTAGAAACAAATGGAAATGTTATATGATTTCTGTATAATGAGTTAATCATTTTTTAGTGAAGAGAGGTGAGGTCTGTTGAACTAAAAAATAGGGGAAACTTTAATGAATAAACTGTACTAATTGGCCAAACCAAAAATTCTGAAAAACTTATGGTAAGAAGATATGTGAGTCTAGTTTCAGGGAAAATTTACGGATTTAAATTTTGAGTTTCGTAACTCGAGTTATAATTAATTTAGTTACTGTTATGCAGATGGATAGTTTTATTATCAATAGTGAAATAAATTGTTTTAATTTGTGTAAGTAATCAGAAAATTTTTAATGTTCCCGGTTTGGTCCCGAACCGTTCCAATTGCACATTTTAGGGCCTCAAGGGCCCTTTTTAGGGATTTATTGGATGAATGTGAGCAAATTAATACTTTTTTAAAAAAAGTAATTTTTTTTAGCCCCGAACAGGTAAGATAAGTCTGGTAACGTCTCATGCTTGACTCCGGCGATGATCTCGGGTAAGGGGTGTTACATAGGCCTATTTGCACTTTAGCCCCTAAACTTTTAAACTTCTAACAATTTAGTTCCTATTTCACAAATACACAAAATTCACATATTTTTAATAAACCCATGCTTGGCCAAATTACATATAAGTCCCTAGCAGCCCAAAACTTTCATTTATTTCCCATTTCAACCTCTCAATTTGTAGATTTCACAATTTAATCCATATTATGCAATTTCATCAAAAATCACTGTACAAAACATGAAAATCTATCGTCAAAAATTCATATTTCATCTTCAAACACCAAAGAACACTTAAACTCATCAATGGAAACTCTTAAAATCTTTAACAGTTTCGAAATTAAAGGTACGGGCTTGCTAGATTGAGCTGCAACTATTACAAAAACATAAAAATCATCAAAAATCAAGCTAAAATAGACTTACAATTGAATTATGAAATGGTTGAATATCACAAACACTAAAATAGTTTTCTCCTTTTCTATTCACGGTTGAAGATTATTATATTAGATAATGGTTTCAATTTGTTTTATTAATACTAACATTATTAATCAAATATCAATATTTACCTTAAATAAAAACCACCAAATTTCATGATATTATGCCCATTAATGTCCATTCAATTTAATTATGGTCAAATTACAACATAAGGACTTCTAATTTAATAAACCATGGCTATTATATACTTTTAGCTATTAGAACATGCATTTTACACTTTACGTGATTTAGTCCTTTTTATCAAATTAACTATTCAAACAATAAAATTTCTTCTCGAAACTTTCACACATACATACTATCATACTATAAACACATAAAATAATATTAAAATAATTTTCCAACATCGTATTTGTGGTTTCAAAACCACTATTTCGATTTAGCTAAAACTGGGCTGTTACAACTCTCCCCCTATTGAATTTTCATCCCCGAAAAACTTACCAGTGAATAGGTTCGAGTATTGTTTTCTCATAGCATCCTCGAGTTCCATGTAGCTTCTTCAACCCCGTGTCACAACCATAATACTTTCACTAATGCTATTTTCTTATTTCTTAACTCTTTGATCTCATGAGCAAAAATTCAAATCGGTTCTTCACTGTATGATAAATCTGACTGCATCTCAACTTCAATTGGAGAAATAACATGTGAAGGGTCGGATCGGTATCATTGAAGCATTGATACATGAAAAACATTATGTATCTTTTCTAACTCAGACAACAAAGATAGTCGATATGCCACTAGCCCAACTCGCTCAAAAATCTCATACGGTCTGATGAATCGCAGACTCAATTTCCCTTTCCGACCTAACCGCAATATCTTTCTCCACGGCTACACTTTCAAAAACACTTTATCCCTAATCTGAAACTCAATATCTTTCCGTTTCAAGTCTGCGTAAGATTTCTATCGATCTGAAGCCACATTCAAACTGTCGCGAGTTAATTTCACTTTTTCTTCAATCTCTCTGATCAGATCAACCCCGTGAGTCTTATTTTCATTGAGCTCAATCCAATACAACGGTGTTTGACATTTATGACCATATAAAGCTTCGTACGGTGCAATCTTTATACTCGATTAGAAGCTATTATTATAAGCAAATTCAATCTGCAACACCCCAAACTCGGCCTAGACGTTATGGCCGTATCTATGATGTTACATTGGAGTGAGTTTTAAAAAACGTAGTTCTATCAGAAAAGCCCATTTGTGTTAAAACCTTGCTTGTGATCTTTATGAAAAGTTAACTTATTTTATTTGTTGCTAAATTACCAGTTCATTTAGCAAATTATGTCTTATACTAAGTCGTTATTATACTTTAAAACATTGTTCATTGCGGAAGCTTTTAAAACAAGTTACGTTTGATGATAGTTGAAAATCATTTACCTTTTGAAAACCTGGGTCCTACTACTAACAGATATAAGTCAATTTTAGTAAATCCCCGAATAGCAAAATAAAAATTAAAATGGCCTTATTACATAAAATTTACCCAAATAAAACTACTTTTACTAAAACCAAAACAAAAAACATTAACAGTAGTGTGGCCATCTTTGAGTCCCTCACAGCACCAATCTGCCTACGGATTACCTGCACAGATAAGCAGAAAAGGTGAGTTTATGAAAACTCAGTGTGTAATCCTTAATTACCAAGCAGTCAAACATACTGTGTTGATCAGTTTGGGCCTAAGCCCTTATCAGTAGCAATATCAGTGTGGGTCTTAGCTCAATTCAGTATAGTACCAGAGATGCATACAGAGATCCTACCCAACCATTCTCTACACTCCACTCCGTCCAGCCCTACACACTATGTGGGGATAAAATCGACCCACCCATCCCTACACTCCAGAATATAGCATCGGTCTTGGCACTAATAGTATTTGCAGCCGAGCTGCCAATATAGGCTTATAGCCTTTCAGTACACTTCCTCCAATATCATGTATCCCACCCCATGCAATGCAACATAATATAAGTGTTCATACAAAAAGATGACATGCTCAACAATCATACAACATATAGGGATATGTCCGTCATTTACCTCATAGGGGGTACAACAGTCATTTCATAGATTAGGATCTAGGTATACTTACCTACCTGAAAGTAGGTCCACAGCAGTCTCGGGTGACCCGTGCAACCTTAATAGTTAAATAGCGAAAATGAGCCTAAGCCTCTAATAACGCCCATGTGGGCCCACACGCTCGTGTGGCCCAATAATAGCCTTGGTCGTGTAAACAACACAGCCAGCCCAATAATCTCCACACATCCGTGTGCGAGGCCGAGCCTGCGAGCCTACATGGCCCATTTCGGTCCAACGCGGCCCAAAACGGCCTAAACATATGAGATCGCTCATAATGGCCTCTACTGTCAAACGCGTGTGTTTATGCATTCGATTCACCATACGAGCAAGTGCACACTCGTGTAATGCATATGAACCTACTTTCTGGCTTTTGTCGATTAACAACATTGCAGTGTGATTACACACCTACTTGCGACACCTAGCGGAAAATGTTAGAAGCCTCTAAGCAACAATCCTTGAAACAACACTATTGGCTTAAACCACTTAAGCTGTCGAATAATATTGCTCACTCAAATCTCTTAAAATATAGAACCAATTTGAAGGGAAGAGCAGTCGGTCAACACCCAAAAGAAAATCCGAAAGCGCCTCCTTGATACAAACGACAAAAGCACCACTACCCTCTACCTAAACCGAAAGCAAGTAGAATAGAATCAACATAGAGAGAGAGAGGAGCAATTGATCACTACCAAACCGATTGGGGAAAAGAGAAAGGAGAGGTTCGGCAACAAAAATCGAATAGGTTACAGAGAAAAAGAGAAGTATTCGGTACAAGAACAAAAAGGGAAAAGGGTTGTGAAAAGTAGAGGTAGATGGACAAAAATCGGAATAGGTAAAAGATAATGCCTCAGAGAACCCCAAGCAAGAATCGGCTAAAGAAATATGCAGAAAGACCTCAACGAATTGAGATCCAAAGAAAAGTAATGAGAAGCGAAAAGAACAGATAGGAACAAAACTAAAAGTACACAGTCTCAAAACTTAACCCAAGTCGATTTCTCCCCTACACAAACTGATTCCCCTTGAGTGCCTAGAGTCCAAATTCGGCACTCTTCCCTCTCTCACCTCAACTCCCCCTAATCCTCTCCTCCAAACCCTCCACAATCTTCTCATAAGATTTGGCTACACACTCCACTCCCCCACAAAGACTCTAACCACCCACCAAGTACAGAGTCCCACTACCATACAATCACTAACACGGCAAAACAACAAAATGAATACCCTTTATGTGCAACAGGGTTCGAACCCAGGTCTCCTAGTAGAACCCGCACACCCTTATCCCCTCAACCAGCATGCTTTCTATGACTCATCCTTCCCACATTTATTTAAGAATCCCACTAACAGGAGACAGGGTTTACACAAGTAAATTTTTTTTTTTGCAAAAGCCAAGGCTTGAATTCAGGACCTCTCCAACACTCCTCAAGACACTCAACCACTGAAGCAAGCATACATTTATGCAACACAATAACAAAGGTAAATACCTTTATTTTTGGGACGTTACAACTTTACCCCCTAAAAGAAAATTTCGACCTCGAAATTTACTTGATCAAAACAGATGAGGATATTGTTGTCACATCGTCTCCTCGGTTCCCACATGCCTTCCTCAGAATTGTGATTATGCCAAAGCACCTTAACTAGTGGAACTGACTTCCTCCTCAAAACCTTCACATCACGATCTAAAATCTGAATTGGCTCTTCCTCAAAGGTTAGATCTGGCCTAACCTCAATCTCCTCAGTCGAGACAATATGCGCAGGATCAGAGCGATATTGCCTCAACATAGAGATGTGAAATACAACATGAATCTGGTCCAACTTTGAGGGTAACTTAAGCTGATAAGCAACTGGTCCTACATTTTTCAGTATACGATATGGCCTAATGAACCTAGGGCTTAATTTTCCCTTTCGACCAAACCTCAGTATCTTCTTCCAAGGTGAGACCTTAAAAAACACCAAGTCCCCCACTAATACTCAATCTCCTTACGCTTCAGATCTGTATATGACTTCTTCCTGTCGGATGCCGCCTTCAGTCGATCCCAAATCAACCTCACTTTATCCTCGGTATCAGAAATTAACTCAGGGCCCAGAACATGAGGCTCACCCAACTTAGTCTAATAAGAAGGGGTATGACACCTACGACCATATAATGCCTCGTAAGGTGCCATCTGTATGCTAGACTGGTAGCTATTATTGTATGCAAACTCTGCCAATGGTAAGTAATCCTCCTAACTGCCCTGGAAGTCAATCACACAACTCCTTAACATAACCTTCAGTACCTAAATTGCCCTATCTGACTGTCTGTCTGTCTGTCTGAGGATGGAACGCAGTACTGAAGTCTAACCTAATACCCAATGCTTCATGTAACTTCTTTCAGAATTGAGACGTAAAGCGAGGATCTCTATCGGATATGACGAAAACTGGTACCCTATGTAGTCTCACAATTTCAGACACATACAGCTTAGCCAACTTTTGCAAAGAGTAATCAGTACGAACAGGTATAAAATGGGTAGACTTGGTCAACCGATCCATGATGACCCATACCGAATCCTTCTTAGAAGGCGTTAGAGGTAACCGACTAACAAAGTCCATAGTTATTTTCTCCCACTTCCAAAGCAGAATCTTAATTGGCTGAAGCAACCCTGAAGGCAACTGATGCTCTGCCTTAACCTGCTGGTAAGTCAGGCACTTACTCACAAACTCAGTAACTTCACGCTTAAGTCCTGGCCACCAATATAACTCTCAAAGGTCTCAGTACATCTTATTCCCGCCAGGATGCATAGCGTAAGGACTACTATGCACCTTTTGCAATATAGACTACCTCAAATAAGTATCTTTCAGTACACAGACTCTTCCACGAAAACAAAATACCCCTTTGTTATTCAATATGAAATCTGACTTTTCCCTACTCTCTATTTGTCAAAATCGAGTACCCAACGACTCGTCATCTAATTATTTATCCTTAATCTGCTCAATTTACCTCGCACATTAGCCTTACAAGGATGGTATTCAATCGAACAGTCATAATCCATAAGAAACTTGATCCATCTACGCTGCCTAAGATTTAACTCCTTCTGAGTGAGGAGATACTTGAGGCTCTTGTGATCCGTGTAAATGATATGCTTCTCACCATACAAGTAATGCCTCCAAATCTTCAGTACGAATACCACCGCTGCCAACTCCAAGTCATGAGTTGGGTAGTTCGCTTCATGCGTTTTAAGCTAACGAGACGCATATGCCTTGCATCAGCACACATCCCAAGCCAACATGTGATGCATCACTATAGACAGTGAATTCCTTTCCAGATTCTGGTTGTATTAGGACAGGGGCCTCAGTCAGAACTTTCTTAAGTTTCTCAAAACTTTCCTACTGCTTATCAGTCCAGTTAAACGGTACCCATTTACGCAACAACTTAGTTAGAGGTGTAGCAATCAACGAAAACCCCTCAACAAACCACTTATAATACCCGACCAATCCTAGAAAACTACGATCTCAGATACCGACTTGGGTTGCTTCCAATCCAGAACCGCTTCAATTTTTCAAGGATCCACCCTAATCCCTTCAACAGATACCACATGACTCGGAAAAGTTACCTCACATAGCCAGAATTCACACTTGCTAAATTTAGCATACAATTGCTTTTCCCAAAAAATCTGTAGAACAACCCGAAGATGAGCATCATGTTCATCCTCAGTTCTCGAATACACCAGAATGTCATCTATAAACACTACTACGAACCAACCAGATAAGGTTGGAACACTCGGTTCATTAGATCTATAAAATTTGCTGGTGCATTCGTCAATCCAAATAGCATAACTAGAAACTCGTAATGACCGTAGCGAGTCCTAAAGCCTGTCTTGTAAATGTGACATCCCTAATTTGACCCTAGTCGGAAAGTGGTTTTGGGACCACAAAACTGAGTCATAAAAATAATTAACTGTTAAATTCTATGTTTATTATATGTGTAAATGCATGTGTGAAAGTTTCATGCTTTGATTTTGTCATTTGTATGTAAAATTTATAAGATAGGACTCATGTGATAAAACTTGAAAGTGTGATAGGTAAATTTGTAAAGTGTCAAATAATGCATGAAATGTTAACATGAGGGATTTGCATGTCAAATATTCCTTTTTGTTTATAGTGGTCGGCCATGATGAGGAATTTATATTAAAATATAGACATAAATAATTACTTATGATGGGTGTATAATTTTATATTGTTAAGGAATAAAAAAAAAAGAAGAAACAAATAGCTCAGTGGAGAGAGGGAATGAGTTTTAAGTTTCATTTTTCTGTGCATGTTGATTTGGGGGAAAGGAGAAAGCATATTCGGCCATTGTTGTTTTAGTTTGAAGCTCAAATTAGTTGGTATGTTAATGATCCTTTTTGCTTATAATTTATATTTTTGGAACCTTAGGATCATGAACTAGCATACCCATGTTGAAATTTGTGGAATGATTGTAGTTAATAGAAATTACTACGGTAGAAAATCTAAGTTCTTAATATTATTATGGTAGATTTTTAAAGTTGGAAGTGAAGTGAGATGATTTGCAAAGTCAATTCATGAAATTTCACATTGAGGATTATTATGGAAAATTTTAAAAATATGGTGGATTAAATAGTTTATTTATGTGAAATTATCAATGTATAAAAAAAAATACGTCATTGACATAATTTGAAGTCTTTTATTTGAAGGAGTTTTGTTTGGGTGCTTGATGTTGAATTTGTGTTATTTTATAGAGTAAATTTTTACTACATTTAAAAATTAAGGATTTAATTGAGTAAATTATAAATGAGAAGGATTTTATTATAAATTAAAGATATACATATATACACTGTATATTAAGGGTTAAGTATTTGGCAATAGTGGGTTATGTGTTAATTGTGGAATTAACTTGGTGGATATGACGGATTAAATTGTATAGGATGTAAATGTTTTGGGGAAAATGTGTAAAAGTGTAAATAAGTAGCTAAATGTTTTGAATTAAATGGTATATGAAATTGAGATTAATATTTACATAGTCATTTTAGAAACGAGTAGAATGATAGTTTGATAATTTTTAATTATTAGTGTATAATTAAGTACAATGAGTAACTTAAGTGGGAGATAAATTAGTAATTAGTATTAAATTTCAAAGTGAGATTATAATAAAGGATTATTTAAATAAATAGTCCATTAATTTGATGAGTTTTGGCTAGTGGTTAATGGACAATCGGTCAAAGTGGTTAATATGCATTTGTATATGTTATAATGGCCGATTGTAATCAAGAATAAAGATGTGAATGAATGGATGTTAATGAGTTGTCGTATGTTTCTTATTAAGAAAAATTATTAATGTTTGAATCTAAATAAATTAGTTAAGTAATTAAACAAACTAATTTATTTTACCTAGCTCAAGAGCGAAAGGAACTTAACTCGGAAAAGGGAAAAGCGAAACAAATGGAATAGTCGATTTGTAGTTGTCCGACGACATTTAAGGTAAGTTCTTAAGTATTTGAGTTTGATTCCCTTGTAAGTCTTAAGTTTTAAAACGGGATGAATATGATATTATGTTTTAAATATGTGAATGAGAACTTTACAGAGTAAATTGTATAAATCTGCTAGGGATAGCAGCAGTAGCGTGTTTTGGAAAAATTACCATAAATTGTGGGAGTTGAGTTAAAAGCTGGATAAATTATGTAATTAAAGCTTAATGAGTCTAGTTTCTTATAAAATAAACCGTGTAAGCAAAGGAATTTCCGATAATGAGATACTTAAAGTTGTGTGAGACAGCGTAGAATGACACTGTAATCCTCTCTTCTGTTTTTAGAAAATCATTATAAATTGTACAAAAATGGTTATAAGATAAAATTTATATGCTGAGACTCCTTAATGAGCCTAGTTTCAAATGAATCAAATACAACACATTTTGAATTCTGTAAAATGAGAAATTTGATTCGTAGTGAAGAGTGGTCAGATTAGTCAAATAGTGAAACAGGGGAAACTTTAAGAAAAATCTGGTATTGATTGGCCAAACCTAAAATTCTGGAAATTTTATGGATGGAAGATATACGAGTCTATATTCAGGAAAAATTAACGGAAAGTGATTTGGAGTTTTGTAGCTCCGGTTATAAATAATTCAGTGACCATTGCTCAGGAAAACAGCTCGTAGTGAATATGTGATTTTGTTGTAAACATGGATAAAACTTGTTTTAGTTGCTCATAAGCTAGTGATTAAACCCATACTTGAATTCTAAATCGTGATATTGTAAGCTTATGAGTATTCTAATATGAAATGATAGTATGGCGTAAAAATTGAATTATTCATTGGAAAGTGATGGATGTAGATTCGGCCAAGACCAAGTCTGTACATGATAGTATATGTGGTATGTGAAGTATATTTGAATGAATGTGAAAGTGTATATATATATGTGATAAGGCCTAATGGCCGACGTGATGAATGTGAGAGTGTATATATGTGATAAGGCCTAATGGCCGATGTGATGAATGTGAAAGCGTATATATGTGATAAGGCCTAATGGCCGATGTGATGAATGTGAAAGTGTATATATGTGATAAGGCCTAATGGCCGATGTGAGGAATGTGAAAGCGTATATATGTGATAAGGCCTAATGGCCGATGTGATGAATGTGAAAGTGTATATATGTGACAGGGCCGAGTGGCCAACGTGATGGATGTGAAAGTGTATAAATGTGATAAGTCCCGAAGGGCATTTGTGTCAGTACTATATCCGGGTTAAAACCCCGCAGGCTTTATGCGAGAATATTATCATTGATTAATGTCCGTAAGCTTCGTGCTCGTACTATATCCGAGCTCTAAAGACCCGATGACTACGTGTAGGAATTTTGTCCGGGTAAGACCCGATAACTTCGTGTGGAGATTATGTCCGGGTAAGACTTCGTAATAAGAATTGCTTATAAATATATTCAATGCGAAAGGTTAAACAGGTATGTACTCCAAGTTTATATGTGAGCTTGATTTGCACTAAATCATAAGGTAGTTATGTGATGCATATGAGAGCAATCTATGAGACTATTCCTATGATTATGTGACATCGGATCAGTGTGAGAGGTGATGTGAAATCATACGATATATCTATGTCACATGAGCTCACTTTTATGTGAAAGTTTATCTGCCTATTGTATATGATGAGACGTGCATATTCGGTAAAGGGATGGTATGCCCGAAGGAAGAGTGAAATAAAAATACGAACAACTATGTTATAATTTGATTGTTATCTGTTGACACTGCTTAAAACTTACTAAGCATTGTAATGCTTACTCCGTTTACTCTGTTTCCTCTGTTTTATAGATCTCATTGCGAAGCTACAGGCTCGGGGATCGTCAGCAACTAGTCACACTATCACTATCCACTGTTTGGTACTGCTATGTTTTGGATTATCTTATGGCATGTATAAAATAGACTCGTGGCGGAAGAATATTTTGGTTAATGTATATAGCCATGCGAAAATGGCTTATATATGTTTGAGCATAATGTTATAATCATTTGGTATGGAATGGTTAATCACTATCATAATTTGTGCTATTTATGCTAAAAGGGCTAGTTGAATCATGGAAACTATGAAATAGGTAAAGTCTACCTTAAAGGCAGATGCTGGCAGCAGCAGTGATGTAGATTTGGAAAATCACTAAAAATAGTAGGCTTGGAATTAAATAATGAATAAATTATGTAAACGAACCTTGATGAATCTATTTTCATAGGAAAGTAACGAAACGATCATATGGACAGTATGTTAAGAGATATTCAGGTTCTCGTGAGACAGGGCCAGAACAGTTTCTAGATTCCCTGTTCCGACTTTGGAAATTCATTATAAATTAACCGGAGATAATTAGGAGTCATGCCATACATGTATAGATTCCTCTCTGAGTCTAGTTTCTATCAAAACAAACGGCATCAGTATTGAAGCTCTGTGCAGGGAGATATCTAAGTCGTAATGTGCAAAGGTCAGTGTAGTCGATCCCTGTAACATGGGAGACTTTGAATAATAAACTGTACTAATTGGCCCGACCAAAAATTCTAGAAAAAAATATGTAGATGGGAATATGAGTCTAGTTTCAGGGAAAAATTACGAAACTTATTTTCAAGTTGTGAAACTGAAGATATGATTTTTAAGGTGACAGTGTCACAGTTAGCCAACTGCCTGGAAAATTTTAAAAGGGACTGCGATAGTAAGCGAATTTAGTCTGTGAACCCCTCGTGTCCGACTCCGGCAACGGTCTCGGGTACGGGGTGTTACAATTTTATTGGTATCAGAGCTACGGTTTAGTCGATTCTAGGACTAACGTAGCACGCGTGAGTCTATTTATACATGCCATAAAGTGATAAAATGATAGTGTGATGATTTTTGGCTATTAAAATGTGTTTGCTGTATTGTAATGAATCTTGATCCCGATCGAGCTGTAGCAAGCTTCTGACTATGAGAATTTGCGATATAACTTCATTTAGATATGCCTAAATTATTAAGTTGATCAGGTACGTATCATGTACTCGTATTTGAATTTCGATTTGGATTGAATTATAAGGGTATAAGTGATGCAATTTTGAAGGAGTGTTATGACTATAAATGTGATTTTTGTATGTGGCTATGGAACTGGAAGTTGAACGGTCGATAAGTATGTTGTGTTTGTATTCAAGTAATGTAAATGATATACTAATGTGTATTGCTATATGTGTATATGTATGTAGAGACGAAATTGTCGAATGTAAAAAGGCAGTGAAGCGTATAGAGTGGTTGGTTTTCAGCACTAAGTGTGCGGGCAATAAGTGTTCACGGTTGTGAGATTGGCACTAAGTGTGCGGGCAATAAGTGTTCACGGTTGTGAGATTGGCACTAAGTGTGCGGGCTTGAAATGCATGGCACTAAGTGTGCGAGTTTAAAGTACATGGCACTAAGTGTGCGTGGTTGATTATTAAGCACTATGTGTGCGAACCCACTATACATATATTTTCTATCAATTATTTATATTAAGGGTACGACCTTACCGAGTCGATTTCGGATAGCGGAAAGGGGTAAGTTCTTGAGTAATAGAGCTTAAATTATGATTTGATTAGATCATGTTTTAAGCAAATCAAAATCATGCTCTTTGTGTGTGGCTATTGAGCCGAAATTGCAAGAATGATAAGTGTCTTGTGTTTGAGTTTTGCTAACGAAAATGAAATACGAATGTGCCATGATTTGTTGTTAAATGTGCATGGTTATTTGAATGATGTCCGGGCTAAGTCCCGAAGGCTTTGTGCTAAGTGACCATATCCGGACTAAGTTCCGAAGAGCATTCGTGCTAGTGATGTATCCGGACTAAGTTCCGAAGAGCATTCGTGCTAGTGATATATCCGTGCTAAACCCCGAAGAGCATTCGTGCTGGTGTTATATCTGGGCTAGGTCCCGAAGAGCAATCATGCTGGTGACGTGTATTCGGGCCTTCGTGCCTAGTAGGCTTCGTGCCGGTAATTTGAGCAAAGTTTAAGTGTTCATTACTGTACGAATTCAAATTTAAATGAGATGATATGTTTACAAGTGTACATACATGATGTTTATAGGCTTGGTTAAGTCATTTCAATGTGTAATAACGAATGAATAAGAGCACTATGTGTGTGAATGATTAGAGGCACTGTGTGTGTGCGAATTCCTTTAACCGAGCACTATGAGTGCGAGATCAGTCAGTGGGCACTAAGTGTGTGAAGTGGAATTCATGTAAGACCTCGTCTAGGACGAAGGCATTGATTTGAGATAGTGTGTAAGACCATGTCTGGGACATGGCATCGGCTCGATATGTGAGAATATGTAAGACCATATCTAGGATATGGCATTGTAAGAGCTATATGTACTATTGCTGAATGGACACTATTTTGTTAATCTTGTTCAAGAAATTATTTTGATTAAGTTTCGACATTCGAAAGTTTGAAAGAATTTTTGATGAATGTTGATAATTTTGGATATACGAGTTATGCGCTAGAATAAATCTCATGCCAGTGTATTATATTATGCTTTATGCCTATTCGACTGTATACGGGTAACGTTAACTATGACTGGATGTATTGAATGAACTAAATGTTCAGGTACGTGGAAGTTGATCTTCTTTTGGAAATAAGTTAAGTTGAAAATTTAGATATGATAATGTTATAAAGGATATTCATTAGGATGTTTAAGAACATGTATACTTTCGGCCATGTTACGGCTTATATATATATGAATGAAAATGTGGGTTATGAATATCTGAGTTGATGTTATGTAATTGTTTTAAAACAAGAGGACATTATCCTAACGTAGTCACTAGTAAGATTTTCAGGGACGAAAATCCCTAAAGAGGGGGAGAGTTGTGACATCCCTAATTTGACCCTAGTCGGAAAGTGGTTTTGGGACCACAAAACTGAGTCATAAAAATAATTAACTGTTAAAATCTATGTTTATTATATGTGTAAATGCATGTGTGAAAGTTTCATGCTTTGATTTTGTCATTTGTATGTAAAATTTATAAGATAGGACTCATGTGATAAAACTTGAAAGTGTGATAGGTAAATTTGTAAAGTGTCAAATAATGCATGAAATGTTAACATGAGGGATTTGCATGTCAAATATTCCTTTTTGTTTATAGTGGCCGGCCATGATGAGGAATTTATATTAAAATATAGACATAAATAATTACTTATGATGGGTGTATAATTTTATATTGTTAAGGAATTAAAAAAAAAGAAGAAACAAATAGCTCAGTGGAGAGAGGGAATGAGTTTTAAGTTTCATTTTTCTGTGCATGTTGATTTGGGGGAAAGGAGAAAGCATATTCGGCCATTGTTGTTTTAGTTTGAAGCTCAAATTAGTTGGTATGTTAATGATCCTTTTTGCTTATAATTTATATTTTTGGAACCTTAGGATCATGAACTAGCATACCCATGTTGAAATTTGTGGAATGATTGTAGTTAATAGAAATTACTACGGTAGAAAATCTAAGTTCTTAATATTATTATGGTAGATTTTTAAAGTTGGAAGTGAAGTGAGATGATTTGCAAAGTCAATTCATGAAATTTCACATTGAGGATTATTATGGAAAATTTTAAAAATATGGTGGATTAAATTGTTTATTTATGTGAAATTATCAATGTATAAAAAAAAATACGTCATTGACATAATTTGAAGTCTTTTATTTGAAGGAGTTTTGTTTGGGTGCTTGATGTTGAATTTGTGTTATTTTATAGAGTAAATTTTTACTACATTTAAAAATTAAGGATTTAATTGAGTAAATTATAAATGAGAAGGATTTTATTATAAATTAAAGATATACATATATACGCTGTATATTAAGGGTTAAGTATTTGGCAATAGTGGGTTATGTGTTAATTGTGGAATTAACTTGGTGGATATGACGGATTAAATTGTATAGGATGTAAATGTTTTGGGGAAAATGTGTAAAAGTGTAAATAAGTAGCTAAATGTTTTGAATTAAATGGTATATGAAATTGAGATTAATATTTACATAGTCATTTTAGAAACGAGTAGAATGATAGTTTGATAATTTTTAATTATTAGTGTATAATTAAGTACAATGAGTAACTTAAGTGGGAGATAAATTAGTAATTAGTATTAAATTTCAAAGTGAGATTATAATAAAGGATTATTTAAATAAATAGTCCATTAATTTGATGAGTTTTGGTTAGTGGTTAATGGACAATCGGTCAAAGTGGTTAATATGCATTTGTATATGTTATAATGGCCGATTGTAATCAAGAATAAAGATGTGAATGAATGGATGTTAATGAGTTGTCGTATGTTTCTTATTAAGAAAAATTATTAATGTTTGAATCTAAATAAATTAGTTAAGTAATTAAACAAACTAATTTATTTTACCTAGCTCAAGAGCGAAAGGAACTTAACTCGGAAAAGGGAAAAGCGAAACAAATGGAATAGTCGATTTGTAGTTGTCCGACGACATTTAAGGTAAGTTCTTAAGTATTTGAGTTTGATTCCCTTGTAAGTCTTAAGTTTTAAAACGGGATGAATATGATATTATGTTTTAAATATGTGAATGAGAACTTTACAGAGTAAATTGTATAAATCTGCTAGGGACAGCAGCAGTAGCGTGTTTTGGAAAAATTACCATAAATTGTGGGAGTTGAGTTAAAAGCTGGATAAATTATGTAATTAAAGCTTAATGAGTCTAGTTTTTTATAAAATAAACCGTGTAAGCAAAGGAATTTCCGATAATGAGATACTTAAAGTTGTGTGAGACAGCGCAGAATGACACTGTAATCCTCTATTCTGTTTTTAGAAAATCATTATAAATTGTACAAAAATGGTTATAAGATAAAATTTATATGCTGAGACTCCTTAATGAGCCTAGTTTCAAATGAATCAAATACAACACATTTTGAATTCTGTAAAATGAGAAATTTGATTCGTAGTGAAGAGTGGTCAGATTAGTCAAACAGTGAAACAGGGGAAACTTTAAGAAAAATCTGGTATTGATTGGCCAAACCTAAAATTCTGGAAATTTTATGGATGGAATATATACGAGTCTATATTCAGGAAAAATTAACGGAAAGTGATTTGGAGTTTTGTAGCTCCGGTTATAAATAATTCAGTGACCATTGCTCAGGAAAACAGCTCGTAGTGAATATGTGATTTTGTTGTAAACATGGATAAAACTTGTTTTAGTTGCTCATAAGCTAGTGATTAAACCCATACTTGAATTCTAAATTGTGATATTGTAAGCTTATGAGTATTCTAATATGAAATGATAGTATGGCGTAAAAATTGAATTATTCATTGGAAAGTGATGGATGTAGATTCGGCCAAGACCAAGTCTGTACATGATAGTATATGTGGTATGTGAAGTATATTTGAATGAATGTGAAAGTGTATATATATATGTGATAAGGCCTAATGGCCGACGTGATGAATGTGAGAGTGTATATATGTGATAAGGCCTAATGGCCGATGTGATGAATGTGAAAGCGTATATATGTGATAAGGCCTAATGGCCGATGTGATGAATGTGAAAGCGTATATATGTGATAACGCCTAATGGCCGATGTGATGAATGTGAAAGCGTATATATGTGATAAGGCCTAATGGCCGATGTGATGAATGTGAAAGCGTATATATGTGATAAGGCCTAATGGCCGATGTGATGAATGTGAAAGTGTATATATGTGACAGGGCCGAGTGGCCAATGTGATGGATGTGAAAGTGTATAAATGTGATAAGTCCCGAAGGGCATTTGTGTCAGTACTATATCCGGGTTAAAACCCCGCAGGCTTTATGCGAGAATATTATCATTGATTAATGTCCGTAAGCTTTGTGCTCGTACTATGTCCGAGCTCTAAAGACCCGATGACTACGTGTGGGAATTTTGTCCGGGTAAGACCCGATAACTTCGTGTGGAGATTATGTCCGGGTAAGACTTCGTAATAAGAATTGCTTATAAATATATTCAATGCGAAAGGTTAAACAGGTATGTACTCCAAGTTTATATGTGAGCTTGATTTGCACTAAATCATAAGGTAGTTATGTGATGCATACGAGAGCAATCTATGAGACTATTCCTATGATTATGTGACATCGGATCAGTGTGAGAGGTGATGTGAAATCATACGATATATCTATGTCACATGAGCTCACTTTTATGTGAAAGTTTATCTGCCTATTGTATATGATGAGATGTGCATATTCGGTAAAGGGATGGTATGCCCGAAGGAAGAGTGAAATAAAAATACGAACAACTATGTTATAATTTGATTGTTATCTGTTGACACTGCTTAAAACTTACTAAGCATTGTAATGCTTACTCCGTTTACTCTGTTTCCTCTGTTTTATAGATCTCATTGCGAAGCTACAGGCTCGGGGATCGTCAGCAACTAGTCACACTATCACTATCCACTGTTTGGTACTGCTATGTTTTGGATTATCTTATGGCATGTATAAAATAGACTCGTGGCGGAAGAATATTTTGGTTAATGTATATAGCCATGCGAAAATGGCTTATATATTTTTGAGCATAATGTTATAATCATTTGGTATGGAATGGTTAATCACTATCATAATTTGTGCTATTTATGCTAAAAGGGCTAGTTGAATCATGGAAACTATGAAATAGGTAAAGTCTACCTTAAAGGCAGATGCTGGCAGCAGCAGTGATGTAGATTTGGAAAATCACTAAAAATAGTAGGATTGGAATTAAATAATAAATAAATTATGTAAACGAACCTTGATGAATATATTTTCATAGGAAAGTAACGAAACGATCATATGGATAGTATGTTAAGAGATATCCAGGTTCTCGTGTGACAGGGCCAGAACGGTTTCTGGATTCCCTGTTCCGACTTTGGAAATTCATTATAAATTAACCAGAGATAATTAGGAGTCATGCCATACATGTATAGATTCCTCTCTGAGTGTAATTTCTATAGAAACAAACGGCATCAGTATTGAAGCTCTGTGCAGGGAGATATCTAAGTCGTAATGTGCAAAGGTCAGTGTAGTCAATCCCTATAACATGGGAGACTTTGACTAATAAACTGTAGATGGGAATATGAGTCTAGTTTCAGGGAAAAATTACGAAACTGATTTTTGAGTTGTGAAACTGAAGATATGATTTTTAAGGTGACAGTGTCACAGTTAGCCAACTGCCTGGAAAATTTTAAAATGGACTGCGATAGTAAGCGAATTTAGACTGTGAACCCCTCGTGTCCGACTCCGGCAACGGTCTTGGGTACGGGGTGTTACAGTATACATCAGTCTCCTTGACCTTCAATTGATGGTGCCCCGATTAGAGATCAATCTTAGAGAAAACCGAAGCTCCTTGAAACTGGTCAAATATGTAACACCCTATGACCCTCATCCGTCACCGGAATAAATTCACAAGGTATTACCTATCAGAAGACAAATCAGACTAGCCATTCATAATCAATCATTCATAAAATATAGTTTCTTTGATCTTTCAACCATGAACAAATTTTAACCAAATTAAAATAACTAATAAATTTCAAAATAATTGACACATAAGTCCATTGAACCATATACTCATGTTTAGGAATTAAGCAAGCCATTTTCGCATGGCTAGAATATTTACAAATTCAAAATATAACTTGTTTCAAAAGAGAGCTAAGCCTATACATGCCATCTTTCAAAATATAAACTATCAAAAAGTACCAAAACAATGACGATAGTGTGGATGACTTTGGACTTGAATCCCCGAGCTCGTAGCTTTCAAACAAGATCTATAAAATAGGACAAACACAAAAACATTCATAATAAGCAATTAAGCTTAGTAAGTCTTAAGTATTTTAAACAACAAAACTTATTTATGCACATTATTCACATATAACATATTCGACATGCAACACTAATTAGCCGAATATGCATAGCCATATTAAATCCATTTCATTGACTTATCATTTCTTCAAAGATCAAATTACATAATCACACCATCTAAATGACTCGAAGTAATTCTTTGATTCGACTTTATAGAGTTAATTTAGAGCACTACATTCACATATATTTTCAATGATCATAATCACATATATAACATATACTTTCATGTACTAAATTAAAAATGGCTGGATATAAATATACACAACCACATTTCATATACTTCTCATTTCACTTTGTAATTTAATTCACATTATCCTCATATGCATAAACAATTTATACGTACCTGGACAATTTAATCTATCGAATGAATCTAGATACCGTATATCATAAATATCATATTCATAGACTTTTATTATTTCACCGGCAATTAGCCTGCTAGGTATAAACATGAACTTATCACCGGCACGAGGCCTGCTAGACATTAAGTCTGAAACTCATTCACCGGCATTATGCCTGCTAGGTATAAACCTGAACTTATCACCGGCACGAGGCCTGCTAGACATTAAGTCCGAAACTCATTCACCGGCATTATGCCTGCTAGGCTCATGGCCCGAAACAATTTCACCAGCTAAAAGTTTGCTGAGCCATAGGCTCGAAAATAATTCAAATATAAATTTCACAAAATCATAACATATGCACTTCTTGTATATATGCATTTCACACAAGTTAATCACATTAGTCCACTTAGACTTCATTCACATATAATCACTTAATAACTATCACACTATTGCTTCTTAATTTACCATTACATATTTTCCATCTCATGAATATAACTTACGGCAATATGATCATAACAATTTCCTTATTTCACTTTCATGCATACCATTCGGTTTTATGCATGTATATATATGTATATATACTGAAGGTATGGCTAAATTATCATGACATATCATGATTCATTCACAAATAACTTATGTTTAAATACTTAAAACTTACCTCGAGTATTTTCGAACAACTACGGGTCGGCTATTCAACTACTTTAGCTTTCCCCATATCCGAATTTGCCCCTCTATGCTCTTAAGCTTAAATTCAACAATTTTAAACTAGCCATTATTCAACTTTTGAATCATTACTTCAAAAATATAATATATATATATTCGACTTTCACACATATAGATCATAGTAAACAAAAGTCATATACATTATAGGTCATCTTTGACCTTTCTATTTTCATCAATTTGAACCATTCCTTGACCAAATATTACATTCGGCAATTTTTTTATGTCTATTCATCCCAAATAGAATTAACTAATTCATCCTTTAACCTTAAACACATTTGGCCTTAAAATACAAACAATTTAACATTTCCTTTGTACACACCCTTAAGACCAAATGCATAATTCATTCATCTTAACATATTTATACCTCATAACTACACTTATTTCCCACCTAACAATCATCATCCGAACATGTATATGTAAGATACATATTAATCCTTAGTCAACTACCATTTGTCACTTAACATGATTAATTTCCATTTTCAATATCATAGAGACCTAGGTTGGCCGAATATACAACTTCACCTATGCATAGACATAACTCACATTCCATTAAGCTTACATTATTCAAAATCATATCATTAATGCATAAAGCTGAACCTTTAGACATTCAAACATCCTTTTCTCAAATCACTCAAATGACAAATATTCTTTTTCTAACATTTTAATACTTAACATTTGCTCAAATCATTATTCAAGTTCAAATTCGGCTAACACACATATAAATACTAGCAACTAAATATTAACTTTGCATTTCACCATAATAGCCAATTGCCATTAAACAATTAAGCCACAATTATTCAAATTTACCAAGCTCAACTCATCTATCATCAACCCTCAATACACAAAAGCATCAAAAACAACATCAAAGAAATAAAAACATCCATGACCGAATGTCATCTTCATCAGTTTACAAAAAAAAAATTCCATGAGCTAGCTTCTATACTTGATGACCACTCCAAATATACAAATATTTTCAATGAAAGAGCATTAAACATACCTTAAAGGTGACTGAATGCCTTAACTTCAATTTCTTCTTTTCTTTCTTTAGCTACGGCAATGGAAAAAGAAAAAGATGAACCAACTTTGTTTTTATCACCCTTTTCTTTTAATAAAAATTCATATTTCATATTATTAATCCATTAAACATTTAATTAATTAATATAAAAGACATAAAATGTCAATCATCCACTAACCTTGCCGTTCACTAACTTAAGGAAGGGGTATTTGACATGCAAGTCCCCATATTTTAAACCATACAATATTTGGCCACTACAAATTAAGCTATCACATTTTCAAGTTTCTCACATAATTCCTTTTTAATAATTCCACATTCAAATGACAAAATTAAGACACGATACTTTCACACATGAAACTTCACATATAATAAACATAGAAAAGAGCATTTAAATAATTTTGTGACTCGGTTTTGTGGTCCTGAAACCACTTTCCGACTACGGTCAAATTAGGGCTGTCACAACTCTCCCCCCTTAGGAATTTTCGTCCCCAAAAATCTTACCAGTGAATAAATTAGGGTATTATTCTTTCATGGAGTCTTCTAGCTCCTAAGTGGCTTCTTCAACCCCCTGTTTGACCCACAATACTTTTACTAACGAAATTTTCTTTTTCCGCAGTTCTTTCATCTCGTGAGCCACAATATGAATCGGTTCCTCTTTGTAACTCAAGTCAGATTGGATTTCCACTTCTGACGGGTTAATCACATGCGAGGGATCAGATCTATATCGCCGAAGCATCGAAACATGAAAAACATTATGAATCTTTTCATGTTCAGGTGGAAAAAGTAGTTTATAAGCAAGCGGCCCAATCCGTTCTATAATTTCATATGGTCCGATAAATCTCGGGCTCAATTTGCCTTTACGGCCAAATCTGAGTACCTTTTTCCATGGTGAAACTTTAAGAAACACTTTGTCTCTAACCTGATACTCAATATTTTTACATTTCAAATCCACATACGATTTCTGACGGTCTGACATTGCTTTTAAACTTTCGCGAATCACTTTAACTTTCTGTTCAGCTTCTTTAATCAAATCAACTCCGTAAATCTTACTTTCACAGAGCTTGGTCCAAAACAACAATGTGCGAGATTTACGACCGTACAAAGCCTCGTAAGGTGCCATCTTGATGCTCGATTGAAAACTATTGTTGTATGCGAATTCAATCAAAGGTAAGAACTTTTCCCATGAACCGTTAAACTCAAGGATGCAACATCTTAACATATCCTTGAGTATCTGAATTACCCGCTCCGATTGACCATCAGTCTGGGGATGAAAAGCGGTGCTAAAATGCAACTTGGTACCCAACGCATCTTGTAATTTCTTCCAAAATCGCGATGTGAATCTTGGATCTCTATCCGACACAATAAAAGTAGGTACCCCGTGTAATCTTACAATCTGAGAAACATACAATTCGGCTAACTTATCAAGTGACTAATCCAAACGACCAGGAATAAATTGAGCCGACTTTGTCAATCTATCAACTACAACCCAGATCGCATTTTTCTTGCTCGGTAACAATGGCAACCTAGATACAAAATCCATCATGACTCAATCCCACTTCCATTCAGGTATCATGATCGGCTGAAGTAATCCTGAAGGCACTTGATGTTCTGCTTTCACTTGTTGACATATCAAACACTTCGAAACAAAGTCAGAAATGTCTCGTTTCATACCGTGCCACCAGTATTGTTGTTTCAGATCGTTGTACATTTTCATACTACCTGGGTGAACTAACATTCGGCTACTATGAGCCTCGACCAAAATCATCGGAATAAGCTCTGAATTTCTTGGAACACATAATCGATTTCTGAACCTCAAACAATCATTGCTATCAATCAAAAATTCTGAATCCTCTTTCGAAACACATAGTGCTCATTTTGCAACTAATTCATCATCAACTTTTTGAGCTTCACTGATTTGTTGCATCAATAACAGTTTTGCTTTTAACTCCGCTACTAACACATCATCAGCAGACACAGACAGGTGCACATTCATTGCTCGCAAAATAAACAGTGATTTACGGCTTAAAGCATTAGCAACCACGTTAGCATTTCCCGGATGGTAATCAATGACAAGCTCGCAATCTTTCAATAATTCTAGCCAACATCTTTGTCTCAAATTCAAATCTCTCTGAGACATCAAGTACTTGATACTTTTGTGATCGGAATAAACGTGACATTTTTCCCCGAATAAGTAATGGCGCCAAATTTTCAAAGTGAAAACGATAGCAGCTAACTCGAGATCATGAGTCGGATAGTTTTTCTCGTGTGGCTTCAACTGTCTCGAAGCGTACGCTACAACTCTACCCTCTTGCATCAACACATAGCCCAAACCATTCAGAGACGCATCACTGTAGATCACAAATTCTTTGCCAGATTCTGGCTCAACTAACACTGGAGCTTCGGTCAAAAGAGTTTTCAATTGATCAAAAATTTTCTGGAACTTTTCTGACAACTCAAATTTGATGTCTTTCTGAAGCAACTTTGTCATCGATTTTGCTATCATCGAGAAACCTTTCACAAACTGTCTGTAGTACCCGGCAAGTCCCAAAAAACTTCAAACTTCCGAAACATTTCTCGGAGGCTTCCAATTGAGTATAGCTGAAATTTTACTCGGATCAACTCGGATACCCGATACGGATACAACATGCCCCAAAAAGCTAACTTCCCTCAACCAAAATTCACATTTACTGAATTTTGCATATAACTGCTTTACAATACCAATCTCAAGTGTTCGGTATGCTTGATTTCGCCTCGTGAATAGATCAGGATGTCATCTATAAACACGACTACAAATTGATCCAAATACAGTCTAAAAATCCGATTCATTAAATCCATGAAAATCGCAGGGGCATTAGTGAGCCCAAACGGCATCACTAGGAACTCATAATGTCCGTATCGTTTTGAAAGCAGTTTTAGGCACGTCAGTGTCTCTAACTCGCAACTGATAATAACCGGATCTTAAGTCTGTCTTCAAAAATACTGAGGCTCCTTTCAATTGATCAAACAAATCATCGATTCGCGGCAGCAGATATTTATTCTTTATCATTACCTTATTAAGCTGACAATAATCAATGCACATTCTCATGGTTCCATCTTTCTTTTTCACAAACAACACTGGCGCACCCTAGGGAGAAAAACTCGATCGAGCAAAACCTCTATCTGTCAACTCTTGCAACTGAGATTTCAATTCTTTTAGTTCAGTTGGTGCCATACGATACGGAGCTATCGAAATAGGTGTAGCCCCTGGTACTAGTTCAATACCAAACTCTACCTCTCGAACAGGTGGTAATCCGGGTAATTCCTCAGGGAATACATCCAGAAACTCACAAACCACTAGCACTGTCTCAAGTTTCTTTTCTGACTCTTTACTATCCAGTACATACGCAAGATAAGCTTGACACCCCTTTTTCACATATTTCTGAGCTAACATCGAAGATATTACTGCCAGTAATCCATTTAAATCAGTAGACTCAACTCGAATTATCTCATCATTCGAACATCTCAAGTCAATTGTCTTTCGCATGCAATTCACTACCGCACCATGCATAGTTAAACAATCTATACCGAGAATGATATCAAACTCGTCAAATGGTAATAGCATTAGATCAACCGAAAAGCAAGAATCTTGGATCATCAGGGGACATTTCTTACACACTTTATCAACTAGCACATAACGGCCCAAAAGATTCGACACTCGACTCACAAACTCAGTAGACTCAACAGGTAGAGTCTTACTGGATGCCAAAGTTTCACACATATAAGAATTAGTAGAACTGGGGTCAATCAAAGCAATAACATCAGTATCAAAAAGAGTGAAAGTACCGATAATAACATCTGCCGAAGAAGCATCCTCGCGCTCTCGTATAGCATAGGCCCTGGCAGGGGCACGTGCCTCAGAACGTACAGCAGTATCTTTGGTCCCTCTTTGATTTCCACTAGAATTACCTGCATGTCTAGGTGGTCTACCTCGTGTTGCAGTGTTACTAGGTCTCCCACTCGGATCAGTATTTTGTTCAGCTAATTTCGGATAGTCTCGGATAAAATGATCAGTTGATCCACACTTGAAATAGGAGCGGTCACGAAATCTACAGCTTCCTGAATGCCATTTGCCACAATGTTTGCACTCAGATCTGTCTTGACGATCATTTCCAACACTGGCAACAGAGGTGGCTCGTGTACTCATAGGAGGTCGATCGCGGTCTCATCTGGAAAAACCCAAAGTATTATTGGATCGACCTAAATCATCTCGAAATTTCTTCGATGACTGATGAAATGATTTTCCCGAAGATCTTTTACGGAACTCTCTAGTTCCATCATTAACTTTTCTTTTCTCTCTACCGAGCTCTTCGACTTTACAAGCTTGCTTGACAAGAACTACAAACTCTTTGATTTCCAGAATACCTACTAATAGTTTGATACCTTCATTCAACCCATCGTCAAAGTGTTTACACATGATAGCTTCAGACGAAACACATTCCTGGGCATATCTACTAAGTCTGACAAACTTTCGTTCGTAATCGGTAACTGTCATAGAACCCTGTTTCAGCTCGAGAAATTCTTTCTATTTTTGATCGATGAATGTTTGATTGATATATTTCTTGCGAAACTCGGTTTGAAAGAATTCCCAAGTAACTCGTTCTCTCGGCACAACTGAAATCAAGGTATTATACCAATAGTAGGCAGAATCACGTAACAGAGATATAGCACACTTTAAGCACTCATCGAGTGTGCACGATAATTTATCAAACACGTGAATGGTATTATCGACCCAAAACTCAGCCTACTCGACATCATAACTATCAGTAGCCTTAAACTCAGTAGCCCCGTGCTTTCAAATTCTATCAATCGGGGGCTTGCTCAATCTCAACGGGTCGACTACCAGAAGTACCACAGGCGCAGGGTTTGTATTAGTCAGGGGTGGGGGTTGTGTAACAGCCGGATTAGTTCGAACATATTGGGTAAACCAATCGTTCATCATAGCATAGAAGGCTTGTTTAACCTCATCATTTTGATTACTTGCATTCGATTGAGAGTCAATCGGTGCTGTCCCGTGCGCGGGAGCAGGCGCTACGCTCTCTACATCATCAGCTACCACTCGATCTGGATCATAATTCATTACTATACAACAAACACATTTCAACTGTCAGAAATCATCACACTATCATATTAACACTTTATGGCATGTATAGCTAGACTCACACACACTACTTTAATCCTAGAATCGTCTAAACCGTGGCTCTGATCCAATAAAATGTAACACCCTATGACCCTCATCCGTCACCGGAATAGATTCACAAGGTATTACCTATCAGAAGACAAATCAGACTAGCCATTCATAATCAATCATGCATAAAATATAGTTTCTTTGATCTTTCAACCATGAACGAATTTTAACCAAATTAAAATAACTAATAAATTTCAAAATAATCGACACATAAGTCCATTGAACCATATACTCATGTTTAGGAATTAAGCAAGCCATTTTTGCATGGCTAGAATATTTAGAAATTCAAAATATAACTTGTTTCAAAAGAGAGCTAAGCCTATACATGCCATCTTTCAAAATATAAACTATCAAAAAGTACCAAAACAGTGATGATAGTGTGGATGACTTTGGACTTCAATCCCTGAGCTCATAGCTTTCAAACAAGATCTATAAAATAGGACAAACACAAAAACATTCATAATAAGCAATTAAGCTTAGTAAGTCTTAAGTATTTTAAACAACAAAACTTATTTATGCACATTATTCACATATAACATATTCGACATGCAACACTAATTAGCCGAATATGCATAGCCATATTAAATCCATTTCATTGACTTATCATTTCTTCAAAGATCAAATTACATAATCACACCATCTAAATGACTCGAAGTAATTCTTTGATTCGACTTTATAGAGTTAATTTAGAGCACTACATTCACATATATTTTCAATGATCATAATCACATATATAACATATACTTTCATGTACTAAATTAAAAATGGCTGAATATAAATATACACAACCACATTTCATATACTTCTCATTTCACTTTGTAATTTAATTCACATGATCCTCATATGCATAAACAATTTATACGTACCTGGACAATTTAATCTATCGAATGAATCTAGATGCCGTATAGCATAAATCTCATATTCATAGACTTTTATTATTTCACCGGCAATTAGCCTGCTAGGTATAAACATGAACTTATCACCGGCACGAGGCCTGCTAGACATTAAGTCTGAAACTCATTCACCGGCATTATGCCTACTAGGTATAAACCTGAACGTATCACCGGCACGAGGCCTGCTAGACATTAAGTCCGAAACTCATTCACCGGCATTATGCCTGCTAGGCTCATGGCCCGAAACAATTTCACCAGCTAAAAGTTTGCTGAGCCATAGGCTCGAATAATAATTCAAATATAAATTTCACAAAATCATAACATATGCACTTCTTGTATATATTTATTTCACACAAGTTAATCACATTAGTCCACTTAGACTTCATTCACATATAATCACTTAATAACTATCACACTATTGCTTCTTAATTTACCATTACATATTTTCCATCTCATGAATATAACTTACAACAATATGATCATAACAATTTCCTTATTTCACCTTCATGCATACCATTCGGTTTTATGCATGTATATATACGTATATATACTGAAGGTATGGCTAAATTATCGTGACATATCATGATTCATTCACAAATAACTTATGTTTAAATACTTAAAACTTACCTCGAGTATTTTCGAACAACTACGGGTCGGCTATTCAACTACTTTAGCTTTCCCCTTATCCAAATTTGCCCCTCTATGCTCTTGAGCTTAAATTCAACAATTTTAAACTAGTCATTATTCGACTATTCAATCATTACTTCAAAAATATAATATATATATTCAACTTTCACACATAGAGATCATAGTAAACAAAAGACATATACATTATAGGTCAACTTTGACCTTTCTATTTTTATCAATTTGAACCATTCCTTGACCAAATATTACATTCGGCATTTTTTTTATGTCTATTCATCCCAAATACAATTAATTAACTCATCCTTTAACCTTAAACACATTCGGCCTTAAAATACAAACAATTTAACATTTCCTTTGTACACACCCTTAAGACCAAACGCATAATTCATTCATCTTAATATATTTATACCTCATAACTATACTTATTTCCCACCTAACAATCATCATCCAAACATGCATATGTAAGATACATATTAAACCTTAGTCAACAACCATTTGTCACTTAACATGATTAATTTCCATTTTCAATATCATAGAAACCTAGGTTGGCCGGATATACAATTTCACCTATGCATAAACATAACTCACATTCCATTAAGCTTACATTATTCAAAATCATATCATTAATGCATAAAGTCAAACCTTTAGACATTCAAACATACTTTTCTCAAATCACTCAAATGAAAAATATTCTTTTTCTAACATTTTAATACTCAACATTTGTTCAAATCATTATTCAAGTCCAAATTCAGCTAACACACATATAAATACTAGCAACTAAATATTAACTTTGCATTTCACCATAATAGCCAGTTGCCATTAAACAATTAAGCCACAATTATTCAATTTTACCAAGCTCAACTCATCTATTATCAACCCTCAATACACAAAAGCATCAAAAACAACATCAAAGAAATACAAACATCCATGACCGAATGTCGTCTTCATCAATTTACAAAAAATTTTGCCATGAGCTAGCTTCTATACTTGATGACCACTCCAAATATACAAAGATTTTCAATAAAAGAGCATTAAACATACCTTAATCAACTTAAAGGTGACCGAATGCCTTAACTTCAATTTCTTCTTTTCTTTATTTAGGTATGGCAATGGAAGAAGAAAAAGATGAACCACCTTTGTTTTTATCACCCTTTTCTTTTAATAAAAATTCATATTTCATATTATTAATCCATTAAACATTTAATTAATTAATATAAAAGACATAAAATGTCAATCATCCACTAACCTTGCCGCCCACTAACTTAAGGAAGGGGTATTTGACATGCAAGTCCCCATATTTTAAACCATACAATATTTGGCCACTACAAATTAACCTATCACATTTTCAAGTTTCTCACATAAGTCCTTTTTAACAATTCCACATTCGAATGACAAAATTAAGACACGATACTTTCACACATGAAACTTCACATATAATAAACATAGAAAAGAGCATTTAAATAATTTTGTGACTCGGTTTTGTGGTCCCGAAACCACTTTTTGACTAGGGTCAAATTAGGGCTGTCACAAATTATATCGTCAATCCTCGGTAAGGGGTAGTTATTCTTAATAGTCAATTTGTTCAGTTTCCAATAGTCGATGCACATTCACATGGTTTCGTCCTTCTTCTTCACAAACAAAACTGGTGCTCCCCACAGAGACACACTAGGGCAGGTGAACCCTCGATCCAGTAACTCTTAAATCTGATCCTTAAGATCCATAAGCTCCTTCGGTGCCATTCTATAAGGAGTGATAGACACCGGAGCTATGTCAGGCAAGAGTTTTATACTAAACTCAACTTCACGATGAGGAGGTAACCCCGGTAGCTTATCAGGAAAAACATCCAAAAAATCCTTAACTATTCTGATATCTTTAACAATTAAAACTTCAGAACCAAAAGCATTGACGTAGGCTAGATACGCCTCACAACCCTTATGAACCAGCTTCTCCGCTCTAAGGGTAGAATTTGAGAGATAATTCTGACGCTCTCCAATCACAACTACCTCGTCGCCCTTTATAGTTTTTAGTAATACCCGCTTAGTAGCACAATCCAAATTTGCCAGGTGCTTAACCAGCCAATCCATGCCCAGTATCAAGTCAAAGTCCCCAAAAGAGAGTTTCATTAAATCTGCCAAAACAATTCTTCCTTGAACTTCCAAAGGTACCTCCTTAAATAGTGTATTCACTCCCACAGACTGTCGTAATGGAATTAACATAGTAACCTCACTCGCAGTGTTTTCACACATCACACCCAAAGTCTTAGACATGGTGCATGCTATATAAGAGTGCGTAGACCCAACATCAATCAATGCAGTGTAAGGTACATGATGAATAAAGAACGTACCCGTAATAACATCTGGGGCATCTTCGTCCTCTCAGTGATGTACAGTATAAACCAGTGCCGGCTGCCTTACCTCAGTATGACCAGCACCTCTACCCGGTGCTCCACGACCACAGCCCATACCATTTCCACCTCTGGTCTGACCATGGCCTCTCGGTGGCTGCTGAAAACCCCTCTGCGGCTGAACAGTACCCATACCAATAGCTTGCATCTGATCAGGCCTCCATGGATAATCTTTGATACGGTGCTCGATAGATCCGCACCTCAAACATGCCCCTAACCTCTTCCAGCACTCGTCCTGATGGCGTTTTCCACAATCAACACAAGGCTGTGGTCCAATAGCAGCAACAGGAGCCCCAACTCTAACTGGCCCATGAAATCTGGCCTTCTTCTTAAGCCTCATAGCTGAACCTAAGGGCTTCCAAACCCTCATGTTCCTTCCTTTATCCTTCTCATAGTTCTGGCGCTCAGCACACTTCACATCCTCAGTGATCTTCGCTTTTTCTACTAGTACAGCAAAATATCGCTCTCTCTGTGGAGCTATTAGAACCTGCAAATTATCTCTGAGGCCATCCTCAAAATGAACACAGCGCTTATATTTTTTTACCACTATCCCACGTGCGTAGCGGCTAAGTCGGAAAAACTCATACTCATATTCAGCTACGGACTTATCCCCTTGAGTCAGATTCAAAAACTCCCTTCTCCGGGCATCCACATAACTAGTACCTATATATTTCCCTTGGAAGGCATTCTTGAAGAACTCCCAAGTCAACCGGTCCGACTGAGTACCCTCTTTCACAGTAAGCAACCACTGATAGGCTTCATCTCGTAGCAATGATACTGCACCTTTTAGTTTCTGCTCGGCGGTGCAGTCGAGGTCATCCATGATCCTCTCCGTAGCCTCTATCCAATATTCAGCCACAATACGAGCAACTCCAGCGATACCCCTAAAGATCTCAGCCCCATTAGACCTGAGTCATTCCGTTATCGACCCACGACCCACAGTACCAGTATTGGGCCCAGTGACCCTTTCCAAAATTTACAGCATAGCTTGGGGCAGTACATCATCCCAGCTGCCCGATCATGTGACCCAGTCTCAGTCACAGGTGAAGTTGGTGCCTCTCTTCCCTCAACATTAGGCATATGACCCAATGCTGAAGATCCAGCCCGAGCACTTCCACGGCCTCTACCGCAGCCTCTAGTACCCCTTCCACAAGTACATCTGGTGCTCATAATCGAGTTGCGTATTATCTATATTAACAGTTTTATGCATTAGTTTTACAGTTCAAGTGTTTATTAAGGGATGTTTTATGAAAAATAGCATTAATAATTCAGAGTTGTTTTGTTTTCACAGATTGTAGTCTTTCTACAATTTAGGTTACCCTAACAAAGATTTTAGTTCAGTCTATTATCTACAGTAATCTCAAGTTTTGCAATTAAATCAAACAGCAGTTTTAGAGAACTTACAAGATCGGCGCTGGAGACACGATAGACCACACATTCAGAAGTATCACTTCAAAAATTCTTTTCTACTATTTGAAACAGTTCTTTTGAAAACTAACATTTTTAGAAAAATCCAAATCTATAGCCGAGTTTTGTAACCTAGCTCTGATACCACTAAATGTAACACTCCAAACCCAGCCTAGACATTATGGCAGCATCTGTGATGTCACATGGAGTGAGTTTTAAAAAACATAGTTCTATCAGAAAAGTTTGTTTGTATTAAAACCTTGCTTGTGATCTTTATGAAAAGTTTACTTATTTTATTGCTAAATTATCGGTTCGTTTAGCAAAATATGTCTTATACTAAGTCGTTATTATACTTTAAAACATTGTTCATCGTGAAAGCTTTTAAAACAAGTTACATGTGATGATAGTTGAAAATCATTTACCTTTTGAAACCTGGATCCTACTACTAACAAATATAAGTCAATTTTAGTAAATCCCTGAATAGCAAAATAAAAATTAAAATGGCCTTATTACATAAAATTTACCCAAATAAAATTACTTTTACTACAATCAAAACAAAAAACATTAACAGTAGTGTGGCCATCTTCGAGTCCCTCGTAGTACCAACTCGCCTACGGGTTAACTACACAGATAAGCAGAAAAGGTGAGTTTATGAAAACTCAGTGTGTAATCCCTAATTACCAAGCAGTCAAACATACAGTGTTGATCAGCCTAGGCCTAATCCCTTATCAGTAGCAATATCAGTGTGGGCCTTAGCCCAATTTAGTACAGTACCAAAGATGTATACAGAGATCCTACCCAACCATCCTCTACACTCTACTCCGTCCAGCTCTACACTCCATGTAGGGATAAAATCGACCCACCTATCCCTACACTCTAGAATATAGCACCGGTCTTGGCACTAACAGTATTTGCAGTCGAGCTGCCAGTATAGGCTTATAGCCTTTCAGTACACTTCCTCCAATATCATGTATCCCACCCCATGCAATGCAACATAATATAAATGTTCATACAATAAAGATGACATGCTCAACAATCACACAACATATAGGGGTATATCCATCATTTAACTCATAGGGGCATAACAGTCATTTCATAGATCAGGGTCTAGGTATACTTACCGACCTGACAGTAGGTCCACAGTCATCTCAGGTGACCCGTGCAACCTTAACAGTTAAACAGCGAAAATGGGCCTAAACCCCTAATACGGCCCATGTGGGCCCACATGCTCGTGTGGCCCAATAAGCCTAACAATGGCCTTGGTCGTCTAAATAACACAGCCGACCTGATAATATCCATACATCTGTGCGATTTGCTCGTGTGAGGCCCATGAGCCCATGGGCCCATGAGCCCATGGGCCCACCAGCCCATTTTGGCCCTACGCAGCCCAAAACAGCCTAAACCCATGAGATCGCTCATAGTGGCCTCTACTGTCACACGTGTCTGTTTATGCATTCGATTCACCATACGAGCAAGCGCACGCTCGTGTAATGCGTATGAACCTGCATTCTGCCTTTTGCCGATTAACAACATTATAGTGTGATTACACACCTGCTTGCGACACCGAGTGAAAAATGTTAGAAGCCTTCAAGCAAAACCATTTAAGTTGCCAAATAATATTGCTCACTCAAATCTCTGAAAATACAGAACCAATTCAAAGGGAAGACTAGTTGGTCAACACGTAAAAGAAAATCCAAAAGCGCCCCTTTGATACAAGTGACAAAAACACCACTACCCTCCACCTAAATCGACAAAAAGTAGAATAGAATCGGCATAGAGAGGGAGAGGAGCAATTGATCACTACCAAACCGATTGGGGAAAAGAGAAAGGAGAGGTTCGGCAACCAAAACCTAATGGGTTACAGAGAAAAAGAGAAGTATTCAGCTACAAGAATAAAAGAGGGAAAAGGGTTGTGAAAAAGTAGTGGTAGATGGACAAAAACTAGAATAGGTAAAAGGTAATGCCTCAGAGAACCCCAAGAAAGAATCGGCTAAAGAAATATGCTAAAATGACCTTAATAATTCGAGACACAAAGAAAAGTAATGATAAGAGAAAAGAACGGAGAGGAACAAAACTAAAACTGAATAGTCTCAAAACTTACCCCAAGACGATTTCTCCCCTACACAAACCGATTCCCCTTGAGTGCCTAGATTCCAAATTCAGCACTCTTCCCTCTCTTACCTCAACTCCCCGTAATCCTCTCATCAAAACCCCCATAATCTCCTCCTAAGGTCTAGCTATACACTCCACTCCCCCACAAATACTCCAACCGCCCACCAACTCCAGAGTCCTACTGTCATACAATCACTAACACAGCAAAACAGCAAAATGAATACCCTTTGTCTGCAACAGGATTAGAACCCAGGTCTCTGAGTAGAAGCCGCTCGCCTCTATCCCCTGAACCAGCACGGTTTCTATGACTCATCTTTCCCATATTTATTTAAGAATCCCACTAACAGGAGATAAGGTTTACACAAGAAAAAATCAAAATTTCGCATAAGCCAAAGCTTGAACTCAGGACCTCTCCAACACTCCTCAGGAAACTCAACCACTCAGGCAAGCATACATTTATGCAATACAACAACAAAGGTAAATACCTAAATTTTTGGGGCGTTACACAATCAGTGGTAGATATTTCTCCCAGCTACCTTCAAACTCAAGAATGCAACAAAGCAACATATCCTCAAGTATCTGAATAACTCATTCAGATTGACCATCTATTGTGGGTGAAACGTAGTGCTAAAATGTAGCTTTGTACCTAAAGCTTCTAGCAATTTCTTCCAAAATCACGAAGTGAATCTCGGATCTCTATCTGAAATAATAGATAGTGTTACTCCATGCAATCGAACTATTTTTGAGATATAAGAAATCTGTACATACCAGAATGAAATGAGTTGACTTTGTCAATCTGTCAATAACAACCCAGATCGCATCTTTCTTTTTTAGAAATAAAGGCAAACCAGATACAAATTCCATTGGTACTCTGTCCCACCTCCACTCGAGAATCAAATAGGATGTAACAAACCCAATGGTACCTGATGTTCAGCTTTGACTTACTGACAAATCATACATTTTGAAACAAATTCTAAGATATCTCGTTTCATGCCATGCCACCAATAATGTTGTTTCAAATTGTTATACATTTTTGTACTTCCCGGATGTACTCATAAACAACTACTATGTACTTCATTTAGAATCTTTGGAATGAGCCCAGAATTTCTTAGTATGCATATTCTATCACGAAACATCAAATAGATCAGGCACTATTTGAAACTCTGAATCAGAAGTCGACTTACACTGAGCTCGTTTTGCTTGCAATTCATTATCAAATTTTTGAGCCTTAACAATCTGCTGTAGAAATAACAGTCTCACTTTCAACTCGGCTACTATCGAACTGTCATCAGACAAAGCTAACTGTGTGTTCAAAGCACGTAAAACAAATAAAGACTTTCGACTCAAAGCATCAACAACTACGTTCGCTTCCCCAGATCATAGTCAATCATTAATTCATAGTCTTTTAACAATTCTAACCATCTCCACTGTCGCAAATTCAAATCCTTCTGAGTCATCAGATATTTCAAGCTTTTGTTGTCGGTATAAATATGGCATTTCTCACCAAACAAATAATGCTAAATTTTTAATGCGAACACTATCGCGGCTAACTCTAGATCATGCGTTGGATAAATCTTTTTGTATGGCTTCAATTGTCTCGAGGCATAAGCTACAACTTCACCTTTCTGCAACAAAACACAACCCAGGCCATTTAACGATGCATCACTAAAAACTACAAATTCTTTACCTAACTCAGGTTGAACTCACACTGGTGCCTTTATAAATAATGCTTTCAACAGTTCGAAGCTCTGCTAACACTTTTCTGACCACTCAAATTTAACATTTTTTTGAAGCAATCTTGTCATCGAAGTCGCAATCATCGAGAAGTCTTTCACAAATCATCTATAATAGTCAGCTAGTCCCAGAAAACTACAGACTTCGGATACATATCTTAAGGCTTCCAATCTATAATCGCAGGAATTTTGCTCGGGTCAACTCTAATACCCGCGATTGAAACTATATGTCCTGGAAAACTAACCTCTCGTAGCCAAAACTCACATTTGTTGAACTTTACAAACAACTACATATCTCTCAAAGTTTGTAACATGATTCTTAAATGCTCAGCATGCTCAGATTCATCACGAGAGTAAATCAAAATATCATCAATAAAAAAAACTACAAATCTGTCTAAGTACGGCCTGAAAATCTGGTTCATCAAATCCATAAAAACAGTAGGTGCATTTGTTAGTCCGAAAGGCGTAACAAGAAATTTGTAGTGTCCGTACCTTGTTCTAAATGCAGCCTTTGGCACATCTGAGTCTTTAACTTGCAATTGGTAATAACCCGATCTCAAATCAACTTTTTAAGACACTGTTACCCCTTTTAACTGATCAAACATATCATCTATTTGTGGCAAAGGGTATTTATTCTTGATTGTCACTTTGTTGAGCTGTCGATAGTCTATACACACTCTTATCGTGCCATCTTTCTTTTTCACAAATAATACCGGTGCACCCTAAGGAGAGAAACTCGGTCTAGCAAAACCTCAATCTGTCAATTCTAGTAATTGAGCTTTCAATTCTTTTAACTCTGTCGGAGCCATTTTGTACGGAGCTATCGATATCGGTGTTGTTCATGTACTAATTCAATACCAAACTCAACCTCTCTGATAAGTGATAAACTCAGTAATTCTTCAGGAAATACATCTAGACACTAGCATACAATTGGTATTAATTCAAATTTCTTTCTATCAATTTTGTATCAAGTACATAAGTAAGATAAGCTTCATACCCCTTTCTTACAAATCTCTGAGCTAACATAGAAGAGATTACAACTGGTAAACTATTCAGATTATCAGATTCAATTCTAATAGTCTCATTATTAGGACATTTCAATTCAATCATCTTTCATCTACAATTCACTATAGCATTATGCATCGTTAGCCAATTCATATCCAAAATCACATCAAATTCATCGAATGGAAACAACATCAGATTAGCTGGAAAATAGAAATCCTGATGCATTAACAGACAATTCTTGTAGACTTTGTCAACCAAAACACATTTGCCTAAGAGGTTCAATACTCTAATCACAAATTCAGTAGACTCTACAGGCAAAGTCTTACTAGATACTAAATTCATGCATATATAAGAATGAGTTCGTCCTGGATCTACCAATGCAATCACATTAGTATCATAGAAAGTGAAAGTACCGGTGATAACATCTGAAGATGACGCTTCTTCACGAGCGCGAATAGTATAGGCTCTAGTAGATGCTCTGGCCTCAGACCTCATAACTAAATCCTTTGTCACCCCTCTACTACCATTTACGTTTTCGGCAACTCTAGGTGGTCTACCTCTGTTCGACATGTTACTTGGTCTCATATTCTGAACTTTATCCTTCTCATCTAGCTCAGGACAATTTCGAATTAAGTGATCTAGTGAACCACATTTATAACAAGCTTTATTATTTTTATTCTAGCATTCACCATAATGTCGCCTCCCACACTGCTGACACAAGGGTTTGTAGTCTCTCACACTGCCAACACTTGCTACTGATGTGGCTTGAGTTTTGTTTTCTACGGTCTCTGTTCAAATATTCGTTTGAATCAATTTGGAGAGCACTAGAATCTTTGAATTTCTTTAAGAAAGATTGATATGGCTTACTCATCGATCTTTTTCTCAAATCCCTAGCTTTTGAATCTACTTTTCTCTTTCCTTTACTAAGATTGTTGGCTTTACAAGCCCTTTCAACCAGAACGAAAAAATTTTTCAACTCTAGAATTTCGACTAGAAGTTTTATATCTCCGATCAGCCCATCAACAAACTGCTTTGTACATTCTTTCTTCAGTAGACCATACTCTCGAGCATACTTGCTTAATCGTATGAATTCTCTTTCATACTCAGTAACAGTCATTCTATCTTGTTTTAACTCTAGAAACTCATTATGCTTTTGATCAAGGAATCGCTAACTTATATATTTCTTTCGAAATTCCGTCTGAAAGAATTCCCAGGTAACCCGTTCTCTCGCAACCACAGATATCAACGTGTTCCACCATTGATAAGCGGTGCCTCTTAGCAAAGATACAACACATTTGATACATTCATCAGGAGGATAAGACAATTCATCAAATACTCGAATCGTATTTTTGAGCTAGAACTCAGCTCTCTCAGCACCATCATCAACAGTAGCTCAAAATTCTTCAGCCCCATGTTTACAAATCTTATCTGCTGGCTGCTTGTTCAACTATATCGAGTCTATAGCTTGAGGAACAACAGGGATTTATTGAGGAATAGGTGGGGGTAGAGGTTATTGAGCAGCCAGATTCATTTGAACGAACACCATGAACCACTCATTCATCATTTGGAAAAAGGCTTGTTTAGCCTCTCCCTCGTGGCTGTTTGTTACAGGCCTAGAATCTAATGGCGATGCCCCTTAAGCGGGAGTGGGCGCATTACTCTCTACATCATCGGCTATAGCTCTTTTGGGATCAATTACTATACAAAAACACAATTTAGCCTGTCAAGAATCATCACACTATTACAGAGTATATATGGCATGTATAGCTAGACTCTCACACACGCTACGTTAGTCATAAAATCTACTAACCTGCAGCTCTGATACCAATAAAATTTAACACCCCAACCCGTATCCATCACCAAAATAGGGTTACGAGGTATTACCGATCAATTCACAATGTATAGCATATCATTCATTCTCATAAATCATTCAACACAATCACATTATCCCTTATAAGGGCCTACGATGCCTTAAACATGCTTTAGAAGTGGTTCGGTACTAAACCGATATCATATGAAAGTTTTGGAAATTTAGTAAAATTTCAACAATATAAGGGTCACATGCCCGTGTAAACAGGCCGTGTACCTCACACAGCTCCAGACACGCCCGTGTCTCAGGCCATGTGAAAATAGGGCATACATACTGACTTGGGTCACATAGTTAACTACACGCCTGTGTGTTCAGCCTGTCTGCTCTTCGAAGAGGCCACACACACCTGTGTGCCAGGCCGTGTACTAGGCCGTGCCAAAACACTTGGGTATATTGACTTATGCAACACAGCCAAGTCACACGCCCATGTTCTAGGCCGTGTGCCAATTAAAGGGTATACTGACTTGTACCACACGGCCAGTCACATGCCCGTGTGTGAGACCATGTGGAGCATACTGACTTCATTTTAATAACAACACCAGAGGACACATGGCCGTGCAGCATGACCGTGTGTCACTCACTGCTGAGACACACGCCCGTGTCTCTGCCCGTATGGACAAAAATAGGCTATTTACTAAGCCATTTTGCCACCCCAAATTATCATCCACCTACACAGCTCACATGGCACATAATAATAGCATAATTGGGCATTTCAAGCAACCAATTCAAGATCAAAACATGCTTTCTCAATATCAACAATCCAAGTATCCAAATACCAAATTAGGCCATTCAAAATTCATACCGAAAACTCATCATCATAATTCGTCAATGTGGTCACCATCAAATATGCATTATTTACCTGAATTCACTAACAAATCAACACTCAAAACTCTACTACTTGATATCCATAATACCTATCATTTACAAGCAACATAATTTCATTCATCACTTCATAATATAAGCCATTTGCACAAATATCAATGCAACCCAATCAACCAAAATATGTCAACTTCCTTGGCTATATACAAACCAAACATAGATATTCATAAGCCAACTCAAATGGCTATAATCACAACCAAAATATTGCATCTACCCTATACATGCCATATACCATATATATACAACTTAAAAGTACCAAATAGATGTCTGATAGTGCGATGATGTTCCACACGACTTCTGGATTCGAGCTAGCCTTGATTCACTATAAAACATAGAAAAATAACAAGAAGTAAGCTTCATACCTTAGTAAGCTCATATGTAAATAACTTAATTCATCAAATAAATGTAAATCAACCAATTTCACATTAACTACAAACCTTTCTCATGTCTGAAACATGATTAAATACCATCTCATTGAACTCTCTCTATCTAATACTTGAATAGATTCTGTACATACCTATATCGCCTCGTACTAACCTCTTTCTCAACCACATCATTTGTTTACTCGTTGAACCATTTAGAATAGAAATTTGATACTCAATAGTCTTATACGATAAGTACCTATACCATGGCCCGTAGCTAAATCAAGGTAACTTATCCGAAGAACAATTATCATAGCCCAAAGCCAAATCATCCGATATGCATGGCTTGAAGCCAAATTTGTATAACTCGCACCCAAAGTGCTAATATCATGGCTTGAAGCCAAATCAACTTATCCTCTAATAACAAGACACTAGCATCCAAATCTATTTCTAAAGCTCAATCGAGACTTCACACTTTCTGTTTCTATCATCGAATGCATTCGTATAGTCGTCTTCATAATTCAAACATAATCCATAATCTCATCATCACAGTTTATGCATTATCAAAGCTTTTAACATACTTTTATAATGAAATTACCACATACGAACTCACCTCGAGTATAAAAATGACGAAATGAGTCAATTAGTCGATAATCTCGCCTTTCCTCTAATCTAATTCCCAATTCCTCGTTTCTTGATCTAAATTTATTCAAAATTAACTTCTTTAATCAACCACTCATTCAATTTATTCCAAAACATACATTTAGGCCTATTTGCACTTTAGCCCCTAAACTTTTATACTTTTAACAATTTTGTCCCTATTTCACAAATACTCAAAATTCACATATTTTTAATAAACCCAAGCTTGGCCAAATTACATATATGTCCCTAGCAACCCAAAACTTTCATTTATTTCGCATTTCAACCTTTCAATTTTCATATTTCATAATTTAATCCTTATTATGCAATTTTATAAAAAATCACTTTACAAAACATGAAAATCTATCATCAAAAATTCATATTTCATCTTCAAACACCAAAGAACACTTAAACTCATCAATGGAAACTCTTAAAATCTTTAACAGTTTCGAAATTAAAGGTACAGGCTAGCTAGATTGAGCAGCAACAATTAGAAAAACATAGAAATCATCAAAAATCAAGCTAAAATGGACTTACAATTGAATTATGGTATGGCCGAATATCACAAACCCTAAAATAGTTTTCTCCTTTGCTATTCACGGCTGAAGATGATGATATTAGATAATTGTTTCATTTTTTATTAATAATAACATTATTAATCCAATACCAATATTAACCTTGAATAAAAACCACCAAATTTCATGATATTATGCCCATTAATGTCCACTCAATTTAATTATGGTGAAATTACAACATAAGGACTTCTAATTTAACAAACCATAGCTATTATATACTTTTTGCTATTAGAACATGCATTTTACACTTTACGCAATTTAGTCCTTTTTATCAAAATAACTATTCAAATGATAAAATTTCTTCACGAAACTTTCACACATGCATGCTATCATATTGTAAACACATAAAATAATATTAAAATAATTTTCCAACATCAGATTTGTGGTTCCAAAACCATTTTTCTGATTTAGCTAAAACTGGGCTATTACAGCAAATGTAGAACTCTGTTGTATTGGATAGAACTCAGTGAGAAAAAGTTACACGGAGTTGACTTGGTTTGAGAGACCGAGGAAAAAGTGAAAGTGATTCGAGACAGTTTGAAAGCAGCATCTGATCATCAAAAGTCTTATGCTAGTCTGAAACAAAAAGAAATAAAATTTCAAGTCGGTGACAAAGTATTCTTGAAAGTATCGCCTTGGAAGAAAGTTATCCGGTTTGGACACAAGGGAAAACTGAGTCCATAGTTCATTGGACCATGTGAGGTTACTAAAAGAATTGGACCAGTTGCATATCAGTTAGCTTTACCACCAAAACTTGATCGGATTCATAATGCTTTTCATGTGTCTATGCTGTGACGGTGTCGATCTGATCCTTCACATGTTATCTCTCCAAAAGAGTTAGAGATTCAGCCTAATATAACATATAGTGAAGAACCAATCAAAATCTTAGCTCGGGAAACAAAAGAGTTAAGAAATAAAAACGTACCATTAGCAAAAGTTCTTTAGCAATGACACGGTATTGAAGAGGCTACCTAGGAGCTGGAGTGTACTATGAGGAAGCAATACCCGAATCTTTTTACTAGTAAGATTTTTGAGGACGAAAATCCTATAGAGGGACAGTTGTAACAACCCATTTTTCAGTGAAATTGGAACAGTGGTTTCGGGACCACAAATCTGACCAAAAAATAAGTTTTTTTTTATTTCATTATATGATCCGTGTTATAATAGGCATGTCGTGTGAAAATTTTGAAACTAAAATTTTATCTATTAAGTTTTTAATTACGAGAATGACTAAATCGCATAAAATGCGAAAGTTGAATTCTAGTAGCTATAAGGGTTAAATAGCTATGGAATTCAAATCTAGAGGTCATTATATGGTAATTAGACTATTAAAAAAAGTATGTACATTTTTCTTGATGACTCATCCATGGAAATATAGAAAAAGGGCAAAGACTAAATTGGAAATTGCAAAATACTTAATTAATTAAAAAGATGATAAAAGAAACCATCTTATTTTATGTCAAATTCAACCTAAAACACATGGAAACCCTTGGAGAGAGAAAAGAAACTTTCAAGGACTAAATAGGAAATTGAAAAATACTTAATTAATTAAATATTTTCAAATTTCAATTTAGTCCTTGCCCTTTTTCTAAATTTTCATGGATGAGTCATCAAAAATCTACATACCTTTCTTTAATGGTCTAATTACCATATAAGGACATCTAGTTTTGAATTCCATAGCTATTCAATCCTTATGGCTACTAGAATTTAACTTTCGTATTTTATGCGATTTAGTCCTTCTCATAATTAAACACTTATTCGATAAAATTAAAAATTTTCACACGACATGTCATCATAATATAGACCATATAATAAAATAAAAATAAACTTTATTTTCGAATCGAATTTGTGGTCCCGAAACCATTATTCCGCTTTCACTGAAAAATTGGTTGTTATAACTCTCCCCCTTTAGGGATTTTCGTCCTCAAAAATCTTACCAGTAAAAAGATTCGGGTATTGCTTCCTCATAGTATCATCTTGTTTGTCATTGCCAAAGAACTGCTACCTTCTTATTTATTAACTCTTTTATTTCTTGAGCTTAGATTTTGATTGGTTCTTCACTATATGTCATATTTGGTTGAATATCTACCTCTTTCGGAGAAATAACATGTGAAGGATCGGATCGATACCGTCGTAGCATAGACACATGAGAAACATTATGAATCCGATCAAGTTCTGGTGGTATAGCTAACCGATATGCAACAGGTCCAATTCTTTTTGTAATCTCATATGGTCAAATGAACCGTAGACTCATTTTTCCTTTCCGACCAAACCGGAGAACTTTCTTCCAAGGCTTACTTTCAAGAATACCTTGTCACTGACTTGAAATTCTATTTCTTTTCGTTTAAGATCAGCATAGGACTTTTGACGATCAGAGGCTACTTTCAAATTGTCCCGAATCACTTTTACTTTTTCGTCGATTTCATAAACTAAGTTAACTTTATGTAACTTTTTCTCACTAAGTTTTGTCCAATACAGTGGAGTTCTACATTTGCGACCATACAAGCTTTATACGGTGCCATTTTGATGCTAGACTAATAACTGTTATTATAAGCAAATTCAAGCAAAGGCAAATACCTTTCCCAGTTACCTTTAAACTCAAGCAGACAACATCGAAGCATATCTTCCAAGATATGTATTACTCATTTAGATTGACCATCTGTTTGAGGATGAAATGCAGTGCTAAAGTGTAATCGAGTACTTAAAGCTTCTTGCAATTTGCTCCAGAATCGAGATGTAAACCGAGGGTCTCTATCTGAAATAATAGAGACAGGCACTCCATGCAATCTGACAATCTTTGAAACATATAAATCAGCTAGTCTGTCTAAATAATAATCCATACGTACTAGAATAAATTGTGCAGACTTTGTCAACCAATCAATAATCACCTAAATGGCATCTTTCTTCTTTGGAGATAGGGGTAATCCCGATATGAAGTCAATGGTAATTCTTTCCCATTTCCATTCTGGTATTGTAACTGGTTGTAATAGTCCAGAAGGCAACTGATGTTCAGCTTTTACTTGCTGACATATCAAACATTTAGATACAAACTCAGAAATATCTCATTTCATTCTTGGCCATCCTGGCCACCAGTACGTCTTTTTCAGATCATTATACATTTTATTACTACCAGGATGTATAGACATGTCACCATTATGAGCTTCATTCAAAATCTTTTGTACTAGTTTTGAACTTTTCAGTACACATACGCTGCCTCTGAATAAAAAACAACCATCAGTCTCGATCTAAAATTTTGAGTCAGGAGTCAATTCACTTTGTATACGTTTTGCTTGCAACTTACTATCATTTTTTTGAGCTTCAAAATCGGCTGTAAAAATGTTGGTCTAGCTTTTAACTCAGCTATAATTGAGCCATCACTAGATAATAACAATCAAGTATTCATAGCTCGCAAGCAAAACAGGGATTTTCTGCTCAGAGCATTAGCAACCACATTGGCTTTTCCCGGATTGTAGTCAATAAAAAGATCATAATCTTTCCATAACTCAAGCCATCTGCGCTGTCTCATATTTGATAAATGCCAAATTATACATATTTTTACCCCAAACACTTAGCATATTTATGGATGTTTAGTACTAGATTTGTGGATTTTAGTGCTCTTAATCCAATTATTTCATGTTTTGTACTCAGGAGAGCACCAAGAGTCAAAAAGAGCCAAAAACAAGCTAAAAAGGGATTAAATGGACCAAAGAGAAAAGATCACACGGCCTAAGCCTTGCCACACGGGCTGATGACACGCCCATGTCCTTCAAGGGTGTCGACCAAGGCTCTCACGATTGACATGGCTTGGCCATTGACACACACGGCCGTGTGCAATTTATCGGATCAAACACGGCCTATCAAACACGTCACACAGCCATGGCACACGGACATGTCACTTTTTCAAAGAGCTATATTTTACGCAAAAAAGGGTACTTAGGGAGGAAGAAAGCCAACCCAAAGCCTATATAAACAACCTAAGTATGACCTAGAGAGGGGGCTCCTCCAGAATTTCTCTGGAATATAGAATCACACGCTAGGAATTACTTGAAGGAAGCCAGACGATCCATCCCAAAAGCCGAAGCTACTCCAAGACTGAAGATCTCTCTTAGAATTCCTTCAGGGGTTTTAGAGTTTTCTTTATGTTTTGTTATTTCCATACTTTTGAGATGTACTCTTATCTTATTATAAACTAAACCCCTTAGATACCTAAGGGGGTTGAAACCTATGATGGATCTTGTTATTATTATCTGAACTATATGATAATACTTGATTTGTTCTTAATTATGTGTTCTTAATGATTGAGTTAATATTCCGGGTATTAATTCATGTTTTGATGTGCTTATGCAGAGGAGAAAAAGTCCCTATCTAAGAGTAGATTTGGCATAATTGATAGAAGTTGATCGAACACCTAGAAATAGGGTTACGAGATTTTATCGAATTAGGCTGAAACCTAATATGGGAGTCCATAGAGTGATTTACTGCTTCCCTAGGGGTTTTAATTAAGAAAGAAATTTCTATTAATTCAACTGAGGGTTAGACATTATTAGTCTCGAAAGGGATAATAACATAGGTTATGGAGTCTCATGGATCAAGTCAAGTGAGTATATCGTCTAGTTCAGAGTCAGATAACAAGTGAAATCTAAATGGATTCCTCCTTGGGTGTCGTCTTTATCAAATTAATTTTCTTCAAGTCTTTTTCCAACTATTATCTTTACTTTAGTTTAATTAGTTAATTGGTTTAGATAATTAGTTAATTAAAACAAAACCCCATTATTCTAAGGTTAGACAATAAAAAAGATAGCTACTAGTACTTTTGGTTCCCTTGGGTATGATATCCCAGTCTTACCATTACTATACTATTGTTTGATAGGTGCGCTTGCCTTTTCGTCGTGATAATAGTTAGTCTAGGTTTGATCTTCATTATAAATATTTATTACATGTTATGAATCACGAGATCAATATTCTAATCTTTCTGTGACATCAAATATTTCAAACTTTTATGATCAGTGAATATGCGATATTTTTCACCAAATAAGTAATGCTGCTAGATTTTCAATGCAAACACTATGGCTGCCAATTCAAGATCATGTGTCGAGTAGCTCTTTCTATCAATAAAGCTTTTAATTTGTCAAAACTCTGCTAGCATTTGTCAGTCCATTCAAACTTTACATCTTTCTACAACAAACGGGTCATCAGAGAAGCTATCATTGAAAAACTTTTTACAAACCTCTGATAATAACCAGCTAGTGCCAGAAAACTTCAAATTTCAATCACATTCTTCGGTGGCTTCTAGTTAACAATGGCTGAAATTTTATTTGGGTTCACCCTAACACCTTTTGCAGATACTAAATGCCCAAGAAAACTAACTTCCTGTAGCCAAAACTCACATTTACTAAATTTGGCATACAATTGTTTCTCTCGCAAAGTTTGTAACACTATTCTCAAATGCTCTGCATGTACATTTTCATCTCAAGAGTAAACCAAAATATCATCTATAAATACTACCACAGACCTGTCTAAATATGGGCTAAAAATTCTATTCATCAGATCCATAAACACCGTAGGTGAATTTGTCAAACCGAATGGCATCACAAGAAACTCATAGTGTCCATACCTAGTTTTAAAATCTGTCTTTGGCACATCTGAATCTTTTACCTATATTTGATAGTTACCAGAACTAAGATCAATCTTTGAAAATACAGTGGGACATTTTAACTGGTCAAACAAGTCATCAATACAGGGCAATGGATATTTGTTCTTTGTTGTAACTTTGTTGAGTTGTTTGTAATCAATGCACAGCCTCAACGATCCATATTTCTTCTTTACAAACAGAACCGGTGCACCCCAATGTGAGAAACTAGGTCGAGAAAAACCTCTGTCAATCAATTCTTGCAACTTTGCTTTCAGCTCTTTCAATTCAGTAGGAGCCATCCTGTAAGGTGCTATAGATATAGGTGTTGTACCTGGAACAAGATCTATAAAGAATTCCACTTTCCTATTCGAGGGTAAATCAAGTAATTCTTCTGGAAATACATTAGGGAATTCACATACAATTGGTACTAACTGAATCTTTGACTGAGATACATTAGTATCAAACACATATGCAATATATGCATCATAACCCTTTTTGACGTATTTCTGTGTTGATATTTCTAAAATTACATTTGGTAATCCATCCAATTTATCGGATTCAACATGAATTAGTTCACCACTCTAAAATTTCAAAACAATATATTTTTGTTTACAATTCACCACTGCATCATAGTGGGTTAACCAATCCATTCCCAAAATTACATCAAATTCGTCAAATAACAATAACATCAAGTCAGCCAAAAAGCAATAACCTTTTACCATCAACGGATAGTTCTTACAAACTTTATCGACCATAACACATTGGCCCAAGGGATTGAAACTTTAACCACAAATTCAGTAAACTCAATAGGTAAATTCTTAACAGACACTAAGTTTGTGCATATGTATGAATGTGTGGAACCAAGATCAACCAAAGCAGTAATATCAGCATCAAGTAGAGAAAATGTACCAATTAATAACATCTGGCGTAGAGGCATCTTCTCTAGCAGGAATAGCATATGTCCTTACAGGTGCTTGTTCCTCAGATCTAGCTGCTATATCCTTGGTAGTACCTCGACTACCACCAACATGGCCTGGATGACGAGGTGGTCTGCCTCTCAAGACAGGATTGCCAAGCTTTGGAGATGATTCTATCTCTCTTTCAACTCTTTCTATATAATCTCTGAGAAAATGGTCAAGTGAACCACATCCAAAACAAGCTCCATTTCTAAACTGACATTCCCCATGATGAAATTTGTTACAATGTTTACATTTCAGTTTAGGATTACCAACACTACCCACACTGGTCATAGATGCAGACGAAGACCTCAAGTTAGAACGTTGAGAGCCCCGCTCTCTTCTAGAATATCCCTTAGAGGTAGTAACACGATCATAATACTTCTTTAATTTCTCAGAAGCAAATGATTGTGACTTACTCATAGTTCTTTTTCAAAAACCCAAGCCTTTCTTTCAGCTTGTTTCTTCTTTTTACTTAATTCTTTAGCTTTGTGTGCTCGACCGGCTAACACCGCAAATTCCCTTATTTTGAGAATTCTGATCAATAACTTGATATCTTCGTTTAAACCCTCTTCAAAGTGTTTATAAATCTTAGCCTCGATTAGAACCCATTCTTTGGCATATTTACTCAACTGAACAAATTCTCATTCATATTCGAATGTAGTCATACTTCCCTGTTTAAGCTCTAAAAATTCATTTTTTATTAGATCCATAAATCTCTGATTAACATATTTCTTCTTGAATTCAGCTTGGAAGAATTCCCATGTAATACTCTCTCTCGGTGCAACTGTAGTTATGGTATTTCACCAATGGTAAGTTGTATCTTTCAATAGAGATACTAACATTTCAGACATTCGGTAGCCGTATAAGATAATTCATCAAAAACCCAGATGGTATTTTCCAACCAAAATTTAGCCCTTTTCAGATCATCATCTACGGTAGCTTTAAATTCTTCCGCCCCATGCTTACGGATTTATCTATCGGAGGTTTTCCTATTCTAGCCAGTTCAGCACCCTGTGGTACCGCAATAACCAATTGAGGAGTAGATGGGAGAGGTCGTTGTATAGCAGGGTTTGTTCTCAGATACTGTGTAAACCATTTATTCATCATTTGAAAGAAAGCTTGTTTTGCCTCCTCACTTCACCCCTCAAACATGGGCCTTTCACTACTAGATGTAGACGTAACTCTTTGAACTGAAGTTGAAGCATTACTCTCAACTTCCTCGGAGTCAGCTTTAGCTCTGTTGGATGACATTACTATATAAAAAACAAATTTAAAATGATCAGGAGTCATCACACTATTACAAATTATATAATGCCATGTATAGCTAAACTCGTGTTTGATACGTTAAATTTGAGAATTGGCTAAACCAAGCTCTGATACCATTAAATGTAACACCCCTTAACCCGTACTAGATAGGGTTACAGAGCATTACCAAAACTTTCAGAACATTTACAGAAAATCATGTCAATCACTGTTCATTTTCTGAGATTATTCAAAACGTCCCTTAAATGGACCCTCGAGGCCCAATATAAGTATTAGAATCAAATCGGGACTTAATCAACAACTCTAAGAATTTTTTGCAAAATTAAAAAAAATTCTAAGTTACAGGGCTCACACACCCGTGTGACCCTGGGCCACGCCCGTGCTGTAGGCCGTGTTCGACCCCATGTAACTCTCTAACTTGTACATACGCCATGCCACACGCCACACTTGTTTGCGTAAGTAATCTACTAATTCATAACCTTTTCTTTTCCTCGATCTAACCTCGAATGTGAGTTTTCTGAATCTATATAAATAGCTTTAATCATCAATTTCTCATATTTCATACTCATTTTGACACAATTTATGTCCTAGGCAAAATTACCATTTTGCCCCTAACTTTTCCATAAATTTCAATCTCGTCCCTAGACTCGGAAAATGAAACTTGTGCAATTTACTCCCTATTCCAAGCCTAACCAAAATCCCAATACAAAACTTACAGCACATGTATTCATAAAAATTCAACATTTTTCTTCAATTTCACAAGTTTACATTTTAGTCCCTAAATCATGTTTTCATTAAAACTCACTTTGTAAAAGTTGTTTATCTACCAACAACCTTTCATTTTCTATCATAAATTTCTAATTTTCAGCATATTCATCCATGACCCAAATTTCATAGCTTGATGACTTTTTAAATTAGTCCCCCAAATAGATAGATTAAGCTATCCTAATTTCGAAAATATCAAAATTACTAAAATCGGCACAAGAAACTTACCCAATTAAGCCATGAAAGTTTATTCTCTCTCTCCTAGGGTTTCCATGTATTTTAGGTTGAAGAAGATGAGAAAATAAGATGATATTTTCTTTTCATCTTTTAATTAATTTAATATTTTTCAAATTCCAATTTAGTCATTTCCCTTTTTCTAAATTTCCATTGATAAGTCACCAAAAATCTACATACCTTTCTTTAATGGTCTAATTACTATATAAGGGCCTCTAGTTTTGAATTCCTAGCTATTTAATCATTATAGTTACTAGAAGTCAACTTTTGCATTTTATGCGCTTGAGTCCTTCTCGTAATTAAACATTTATTCGATAAATTTTCACATCAAAATTTTCACATGACATGTCTATCATAATACGGACCATATAATAAAATAAAAATAAAATTTATTTCCAAATCGAATTTTTGGTCCCGAAACTACTATTTCAATTTCACTGAAAAATGGGATGTTACATTCCTGATAGTGATTGTTTGAATATATGTAAAACTACTATTTTTTCTGTTAAGACTCACACTGAGCTTTTCATGGTCACCCCTTTAATTTAGTTCTTACAGGTAACCCTCAAGGTTAGGATTGGACACGACATTTGGTGGTCTCTTCTCGGATTATTTAATAAAGCACTTTTAAATTTACTTATTTTTACTATGGTTTTATTTTGGGACTATAATTTTGTTAAATATGGGTTGTGGCATGGGCTGATTTTACTTGGATTTTGCATACATGGAACATCGGTTAAAATTTGAACAATATTGATAACCGACCTAATGTAACACCCCTTACCTATACCCGAGGTTGGGATGGGATATGAGGCATTATCGAGAACATATACAGTCATTCATGCAAAAATTCGGCCTATAAAATTTTCTTTAAAACAACTTCATTCATACATACACAAATTGCCCCTAATATAGGCCTATGAGGCCCAAAACAGCCATCGGAGAAGAATTGGGACTAAATCAAGAACTTTTGGAAAAGTTTGAGAAATTTCCCTGATACAGAGTGACACGCTCGTGTAAGACAAGGGACACGACCGTGTGCTCTCAACAATCCCATTTCCTTTGACCGTGTATCTCTCTAACTATGACGTTAGCATCAATTTAGGGTCATACGGCCACATCACACGGCCCTGTGGCAAGACCGTGAAGTCAACTAAAATTTAAATGAGTTTTCATAAAAATTGTACAAACTTCACAGGGCCTGAGTACACGCCCATGTCGCTAGGTTGTGTCTCTCTCACGGCCAAGACACACGCCCATGTCTTAGCCCTTATGTTTATTACTAAGCATACTGACTTGCAAGATTAAGGTGTAGGGGACACACGGTCGAACAACACACCCATGGGGCTGGACCATGTGTCACACACGGCCTAGACACATGGTCGTGTGTCTACCTATGTGTACCATTTGAAGGCTATTTTCCAAGCCATTGGTCACCCTTTTACATCCATGTACACACTCATAAACTTCAAGGACACTTAGATTTAATTACACAAAACCATCCTTGACATGATCTTACAAGTAACCTTATTACACTTGTTCAAGTTACACTTCTTGTATTAGGGTTAACATCAACCCATTCCACATTTTGTACTTAGTCTAAGATATAACCACAAACCATTTTGTGCCAAAACCATTCTCAAATTATTGGCCTTCGTATTACACATCCATCCATGCTAAACCATACAAGCACATCACGTGAAACATTTAAACTTAAACATGTATATTCGGTAGGGTTACAACTCATATCAAAATAAGCCACATCTCATGGCCATATACAAAATGAATTAGTATATCCTTATAAGCCATTTCATTGGCTAACCAAATGACACATATACAAAATAATCAAAAAGCCTTATACATGCCATTATAACAAAATAAAAGTTCTTTATACCAAAATGAGACTTGTCGATAGTGTGATCAATGCTCCAACTGTCTTTTAATCTTCACGAGTCCACAAACTCTAAAAGGCAAGGAAAATAAAACAGGGTAAGCATTAACATGCTTAGTAAGATCATATAATAGGAAAGTAAACTTACTGGTTATTTAGCATACAACCATAATAGACATTCATTCCAATGAGCATAGAATAATTTCCCTATCATATGCACTCAATCATCAGGTCAGTTTCATATCAATACATTATAGAACTAGTCTTGGATGATCTCATCAATTCAAGAATTTTCATTCTCATTTCTCATATTTATCCCGTTGAATTTCTCAGAATCTCGATGGATATCCCATTTATTGTCATGTAAGTGATCATTTCAAGTACGTACTCCCGCGAACCTCTCTCTTACCGTAGGATTACCAGTCTAGGCTAAATCCCCCATTGTATAAACTCATATTGTAATGTCGGGATTACCAGTCCAGGCTAAATCCCCTACAATGACAATTACCCTTATGAGTTTGGATCTGAATTACCAGTCCAAGCTAAATTCAGACCCTAATCGGATTACCCGTCCGGGCTAAATACATTTCAGCACACATATTCTTTGGGAGGCTAGATCACTTAAGGAACACTCGTCCAGGCTAGATCCTTTTTATCGTTAATTCATGTTCGGGAAATCCATCAGTTATTCCTTCTTATTCAACCGAGACATCTCATCATAACATCAATTTTCATGAATTATCATACATTGAATATCACTTTTATTTTAAATATAAGAATATACATTTGTAATGCAATTAAAAGTCTACATTCGAGTTACACGAACTTACCTGGAAGATATTTCAGATTTGGATTTCGGTTATTTTGAAACCTTTTTTTTTCACAGTCAACCTCCGGAATTGGCCTCTCGGGGCCTATAGATAAACAAAATAAATTATTATTCTATCACATTATTCAAATTCAGCCCCAAAATTCACTCTTGGACGAAATGACCATTTTACCCCTAACCTTTCACATTTTTACAATTTAGTCCTAATGCTCGTAACATGAAATGCATGTATTTCCTTGATTACCCAAGCCTAGCCAAATCTATTCTAAGTACATACCAGCCCATATTTTTCTCTATTTCCCATTTCTACCACACATTTTATACCCTTTTACAAATAGGTCATTTTTTAGGTGTTTTCATGAAAAATCACCTAGTAAAAGATGTTTATCTAACATCTACCCTTCATAATCCTCCATATATCATCAAAGAACAATCATCTCATGCATGGTTCAAATTTATCATGAACCCTAGCTTGAAATATGGGTAGAAATGGATAGAGCATGCTACGAGGATCTCAAAAATGTAAAAATAAGTTAAAAACAGGGCTAAGAGTCACTTACTATCAAGCTTGAAAATGTCAAAACCCTAGCCTATGAGCCCTTGCAAATTTTGGCAGCCACAAGGAAGAATATGAGTTAATTTTCTCTGATTTTCTCTTTTTATTTCTTTTATTACTAAATGACCAAAATGCCCTTCCTTACTAAAATTTCAAATTTTTCCATCCATGCCCATTTTTGTCCAAAAACTTAGATTTTGGGAAATTTTCTATTTAAGACCTCTTAATTAATAATCGAAAGAAATTTCTTACAAATTTCTTCAAGATCACAAGTTTTGCAATCTATTCGATTTGGTCCTTAATTTTCAATCGGACACTTTACACCTAGAATTTCTTCATGAAACTTTAACACATGTTTATTTTCACATCCTAGGCCTCATAATAATCATAAAACAAATATTTTAACATCAGATTTGTGGTCCTAAAACCACTATTCTGACTAGGCCCAATTTTGGGATGTTACATTTCTCCCCCTTTAGGGACTTTCGTCCTCGAAAGTCTTACCAGTAAACAGGTTCAAATATTGGCTCGTCATGGTTTCTTCATATTCCCATGTGGCCTCTTCCACTCCATGTCTATGCCATAATACTTTTACCAAGGCAATATTCTTGTTCCTCAACTATATGACTTCCTGAGCCAAAATCTTAACCGGTTCTTCACCATAGGTCATATCCGGTCTAATCTCAACTTCCGTTAGTGAAATCACATGGGAGGGGTCTGATCTATATCTACGTAACATGTACACATGGAATATATTATGAATATTTTCCAATTCGGATGGCAACGCTAATCGGTAGGCTAATGGTCCAACTCTTTCTGTAATCTCATATGGTCCAATAAATCGCGGACTCAGTTTGCCCTTTCGTCCAAATCTCTAGACTTTTTTCCATGGAGACACTTTCAAGAATACTTTATCTCCAACCTGAAACTTAATCTCTTTTCTTCTCAAATCAGCATATGACTTTTGCTTATCTGATGCCGTTTTCAAGCAATTACGTATCACTTTAACCTTTTCTTCAGCTTCCTTGATTAAATCAACTCTATGAATCTGACTTTCCTTGAGTTCTGTCCAATACAATGGATTTTGAAAATTTTAGCCAAACAATGCATCATAAGGTGCCATTTTCAAACTTGTCTGGAAACTATTGTTAGAGGTGAACTCTACCAATGATAAGTATTTTTCCCAACCACCCTGAAATTCAAGAACGCAACTCTGTAACATGTCCTCCAGAATCTGAATTGTCCACTTAGATTGACCATCAGTCTACGGGTGGAATGTCGTACTAAAAGCCAACTTTGTACCCAAGGCTTCTTGTAGTTTCTTCCAAAATCTCAAAGTGAATCTTAGGTCCCAATCTGAAATGATCGACAACGGTACCATGTGTAATCTCACAATCTCGGATATGTACAAGTCGGCCAATCTGTCAAGAATATAATCTGTCTGTACCTAGATAAAGTGAGCTAACTTCGTTAGTCTATCAACGACAATCCAAACAGCATCTTTCTTTTTCGGGGTTAACGGTAATCCTGTCACGAAATCCATGGTAATCCTGTCTCACTTCCATTCAGGGACCATCATAGGTTGTATCAAACCCAAAGGTACTTGGTGTTCAGCCTTGACCTATTGACATATCAAGCATTTTGATACGAATTCAGAGATATCTCTTTTCATGCCATTCCACCAATATATTGTCTTTAAATAATATATATCTTGGTACTTCCTACATGAATAAACAGATGACTATCATGTGCCTCTTGCAAAATCTTTCGGATAAGTTCATTATCTTTGGGACACAGACCCTATCTCGAAACATCAAGCAACTATTGGAACCAATCCAAAAATCTGATTCAATGTCCGTCTCACATTATGCTCTCTTGACTTGCAAGTCACAATCATTGATTTGAGCTACGCAAATTTCTTGGAGAAATGTTGGTCTACCTCTTAACTTTGTCAAAACCGAACCATCATCAGACAACGCCAATCGTGTGTTCATAGCCCTCAATGCAAATAAGGACTTCCTACTCAAGGCATCGGCGACCACGTTCGCCTTTCCCGGGTGATAATCAATTATCAGCTCATTATCTTTAATTAACTCTAACCACCTCTGCTGTCTCAGATTCAATTCCTTTTGAGTCATCAAGTACTTCAAACTCTTGTGATCGGTGAATACACGGCAAGTTTCACCATACAAATGGTGTCTCCAAATCTTCAAGGCAAATACAATGGCAGCTAGCTCCAAGTCATGTGTTGGATAATTTTTCTCGTGCAGCTTTAGTTGTCTCGAAGCATAGGCTATCACTTTGCCCTCTTGCATAAGTACGCACCCCAGTCCATTCAAGGACATATCGCTATAGACAATGTCTTTAATTTCTCGAAACTCTGTTGACATTTTTTCGACCACTCAAACTTAGCATCTTTTTGCAGCAACCTCGTCAAGGAAGCTGCAATCATAGAAAATCCTTTTACAAAGCGTCGGTAGTAACCGGCCAAGCCCAAAAAGCTTCTAACCTCAATTACATTCTTTGGTAGCTTCCACTCGACAATAGCAGAAATCTTATTTGGATCAATTCGGATGCCATCACCCAACACAATGTGACCCAGGAATCCGACCTCTTTAAGCCAAAATTCGCTTTTGCTAAACTTAGCATATAATTTCTTGTCTCGCAAAGTTTGCAAAACAGTCCTCAAATGTTCGGTATGTTCAAACTCATTATGGGAATAAATCAAAATATCATCAATGAATACCACCACAAACTTGTCCAAGTATGGTAGGAAAACACGATTCATTAAATCCATAAATGTAGTTGGGGCGTTTGTTAGACCAAAAGGCATTACAAGGAACTCGTAGTGACCATACCTCGTCCTGAAGGTAGTCTTAGGCACGTCCGACTCTTTAACTCGCAACTGGAGTAGCTAGATCTCAGATCTATCTTTGAAAACATGGTGGCTCCCCTTAGTTGATTGAACAAGTCATCAATTCTTGGCAAAGAATACTTATTCTTGACAGTTACCTTGTTGAGTTTTCGATAGTCTATACATAACCTCATCGAACCATCTTTCTTTTTCACGAAAAATACAGGAACACCCTAAGGTGAAAAACTTGGTCTTGTGAAAACTTTGTCAGTCAATTCTTGCAACTGTAATTTTAACTCTTTCAACTCAGTCGGAGCCATCCTGTACGGAGCAATAGAAATAGGCATTGTTCCCGATACTAGCTCAATACCAAACTCTACCTCTCTAACAAAAGGTAACTCGGGTAGCTCTTCTAGGAACACATCTGGATATTTACAAACTATCGGTACCAACTCAATCTTCAACTCAAATTCTTTAGTATTCAACACAAAATCAAGGTAAGCTTCGTACCCTTTTCTCATATACCTTTGAGCCAACATTGAGGTAATCACAATCGGCAGTGTATCCAACTCGTTCGAATTGACCCAGAGAACCTTACCGTCTTAATATTTCAATTCAATATTCTTACTACCACAATTTACAACTACCTCATGGACAGTCAAACAATCCATGCCAAGTATTACATTGAATTCATCAAATGGAAAAATCATAAGGTTAGCTGAAAAACAATGACCTTGTATCATCAAAGGACAATTCTTACAAACTTTGTCGACTAACACTAACTTGTCTAGAGGGTTCGACAGTTTAATCATAAATTCTGTAGGTTCCACAGATATATTCATACTAGACTCCAATTTCATGCAAATAAATGAATAGGTTGATCCCGGGTCAATCAAGGCAATAACATGAACATTATGAAAAGAAAATGTACCCATAATGACATCAAGAGCTGAGGCTTCCTCTCTAGCGCGTATAGCATAAGTTCTTACCGGGGCTCGAGCCTATAATTTTGTAGTAAAATCCTTCACAACAATTCGACTACTGTTAATGCTTCTAGAATGTTGTGGAGGTCTACCTTGGGAGATGAGAGCACTCGATTTTCGGGCTGGCGAAACCTCTCTATCAACTTGTTCTGGACAGTCCCTAAGATAGTCATCAAGGGAACCACACCTATAGCATGCTCTGCTCCTCGTCTAACACTCTCCGAAGTGGAATTTATTGCAACTATTACACCTCAGCTTTTGATTTCCCACACTTCCCACACTAGCTGACATGGGAGAAGAAGACTTCGGGTTGTGATGCTTAGAGCTTCTTGCTCTACCCGAATATCCCACTGAAGCAGTAGAGTGTTCCTGATGACTCCTTAATTTCTTTATGGGGAAGAGTAAGCCTTACCACTGGATCTCTTACTCGAAACTTGAGCTTCTCTCTTTTCTTGCTTTCTTTCATTATTTAGCTCTTCGGCCTTCTTAGCTCGATCAGCTAATACAGCCAATTCCCTTATCTCAAGGATATCGATTAACAGTTTAATTTCCTCCTTTAAGCCTTCCTCAAAGTGCTTGCACATTTCTGTCTCCGTTTGGACCTACTCATTTGCGTAATGATTAATCTTACGAATTCTCTTTCGTATTCTGACACGGTTCTATTTCCTTGTTTGAATTTCAGGAACTCCTTTCATTTTTTATCTAAGAACCTTTGATAATATACTTCTTTTGAAATTCTGCTTGAAAGAATTCCCATGTGATACTCTCTCTTGGTGTCACCGAAGATATAGTCTTCCACCAATGATATGCGGTGTCCTTCAATAAAGATACCACATACTTTAGACATTCTACGGGGGTACAAGATAATTCGTTGAAAACTCATGTAGTGTTTTCAAACCAGAACTCAGCACGTTCCAGATCGTCATTAGTTGTGGCCCTAAACTCTTTAGCCCCGTATTTCCTAAGTATATCCACTGAGGCCTTACCAATTCTCACGGGTGTCATACTTTGTGGCACTTCCTCTTCTGGTTGAGCAGGGGGCAGAGGAGGTCGTGGTATATTGGGGCAGTTTTTCAAGTAATCACCAAACCACTCATCCATCATTTCGAAAAAGGTTGCTCTCGCCTCTGCCCTGCCCTCAGACATGGGCCTTCTACCACTATTAGAAGTAACTTACTGTACGGATGCTAGAGCATAGCTCTTGGCTCCCTTGGACTCATCCCGAGCTTGATTGGAAGATATTACTATATACAAATACAATTAAAAAGGTTAGGAGATTTCACACTATCATAACTTGTATAATGGCATGTATAGCTAGACTCAATACGTTAGTCTGAGAATCGACTAAACCATAGCTCTGATACCACTAAATATAACACCCTTTATTGTACTCGAGACTAGGATGGGATATGAGGCATTACCGAGTACATATATAGTCATTCATGCAAAAAGTCAGGCTATAAAATTTTTCTTTAAAACAACTTCATTCATACATACACAAATTGCCCCTAATATGGCATATGAGGCCCAAAACAGCCATTGGAGAAGGATTGGGACTAAATCAGGTACTTTAGGAAAAGTTTGAGAAGTTTTCCTGATACATAGTCACACGCCCGTGTAAGACAAGGGACACGCCCGTGTCCTCCGACCGTGTAGCTCTCTCACTATGACATCATCATCAATTTAGGGTCACACGGCCACATCACACGGCCGTGTGGCCAGACCGTGAAGTTAATTAAAATTTAAATGATTTTTCATAAAAATGGTGCAGACTTTACACGGCCTAAGTAAACACCCATGTGGGTAGGCCGTGTCTCTCACACGGCCAAGACAGACACCTGTGTCTTAGCCCCTGTGTTTATTACTAAGCATACTGACTTGCATAATTAGGGTACAGGGACACACGGTCAGAAAACATGCCCATAGGGACAGACCGTGTGTCACACACGGCCTAGACACATGGTCGTGTGTCTACCCATGTGGACCATTTGAAGGGTATTTTCCAAGCCATTGGTCACCCTTTTACATCCATGTACACACTCATGTACTTCAAGGACACTTAGCTTGGTAGGTAATTACACAAAACCATCATTGACATGATCTTACAAGTAACCTTATTACACTTGTTCAAGTTACACTTCTTGTATTAGGGTTGACATCAACCCATTTCACATTTTGTACTTAGGCCAAGATATAACCATAAACCATTTTGTGCCAAAACCATTCTCAAATTATTGGCCTTCGTATTACACATCGATCCATGCTAAACCATAGAAGCACATCACATGAAACATTTAAACTTAAACATGTATATTTGGTAGGGTTACAACCCATGTCAAAATAAGCCACATCTCATGGCCATATACAAAATGAATTAGTATATCCTTATAAGGCATTTCATTGGCTAACCAAATGACACATATACAAAATAATCAAAAAGCCCTATACATGCCATTATAACGAAATAAAAGTTCTATATACCAAAACAAGACTTGTCGATAGTGTGATCAATGCTCCAACCGTCTTCCAATCTTCACAAGTCAATAAACTCTTAAAGGTAGGGAAAATAAAACAGGGTAAGCATTAACATGCTTAGTAAGTTCATATAACAGGTGTAACACCTCTTACCCGTATCGAAAGCTAGGACAGGGTTCGAGGCATTACCGGACTTAAACATTCACAAACATTCAAAATCGAGCCATAAAATTTCATCCAAATTAAAACTTTTCAAACACATGTAAATTGTTCCTTATACAGGCCTTCGAGGGCTAAAACATACATCGAGGTGGTTCGGGACTAAACCAAGAACTTCTGGAAATTTTACAACGCTTAGGAAATTCTTCATGTTTAGAGAGTCACACGCCCGTGTGGGTTAGGCCGTGTAGTCACATATGCCCCAGTGGCTTGGGACACGCCCGTGTCCTCAGCCCGTGTAACTCTCTGTTTATGACACCAGCAATGAAATAGGGTCACATGGCCAAGTCACATGCCCGTGTGCTAAGGCCGTATCCCTCACACGACTGAAACACACAGCCGTATCTCTGCCCGTGTGGCCAACAATTAGGCTATTTTCCAGGCCTTGGTCAATCATAAACCCTCACACATTTATACAACATCCGTAACATATAACATGACATCCATTTAATGATTAAACATCTTCAATTAGGCCACAAGCATAGCATTTGCATGTCATGATACATGTGTTTTACATACTCACTTTATACTAAGTTAAACACACCTATTTCACACTCAGTTGGCCTTGTCTATTATAATACCACTTATACTTTTATACCATGATTATCATCATACCAAAAGATTTCAACTTAATCATCAAACATTCATACTCAAGGCTAACTCATAACTTTATAAAATACCAACATATTTCACATGCGTAGAATAACATGCTTGTCCAAGACATTGCACACCATAGCAAGTCACATACTCACACCACATGAAATTTTTAAGCTTGTGCATGCACATATAATAAGGTTACAACCCATTAATCAATATAAGCCACATCTTGTGGCTATATACATTTGAATCATTATAAGCCAATACATTTGGCCAAATCATGAAACACATATATCAAAAAACTAAGTCTCTATACATGCCACTCACTTGTGTATGCTTAACTTATACATGCTAACAATCCAAAGGGGATGGCTTGATAGTGTGATGCTACCTCCGACGATCTCCAACCCCAAGCTAACCTGACAACACTAAAGAAATTGAGAGGAGGGAGTAAGCTTAAAGCTTAGTAAGTCCATATGAAGATAATAAGCAAATTATCAACATGATTCCATGGAAATATAATCATAATTACATTTTTACTTATTTTCCGGTCATGCTGAGTCATAGTTACTAATTTATTTATATCTGGAGCTACGAAACTCCAAATTAAGATCTGTAAATTTTCCCTAAAACTAAACTCATATTTATTTTTATCATAAAATTTCCAAAATTTTTGGTCCACCCAATAAGTACAGTTTATTCTTTAAATTCTCCCCTATTTTGCTGTTAGGCAGTTCAGACCTCTCTTCACTAAAAATTAATTTTCTCTTAACACGGGGTTCGGATAATTTTCTTATCTGATTCTCTAGAAAATATACTCATTAAGGCCTTATTAATATAAATTTTAATCCATAATTATTTTTTAAAAATTTATAGTAATTTTCCAAAGTTGAGACAGGGGAGCCCAAAATCACTCTGACTCTGTCTCACAAAAATTCAAATATCTCATAGTATAAAACTCTTTTTCTTACACTGTTTCCTCTATATGAAACTAGACTCAATAAGATTTAATCTCATATTTGATTTAATTTCTAATTCAATTTCCACAATTTTTGGTGGATTTTCAAAGTCACATAAGTGTTGCTGTCCAACACTATTATAGTGCAAATTCATAATAACTAACATAAGTTCATTGTCACATTGATCATGGACTCATCCATTTATGGATCCCCTATTCAATTACACAATGTAAGTTAACATAATATTGCAAAAAAATTCATAATCATAGGCATGAGGATGGTTCACCATTTAACCCTTTTCACTTGTTTATCATATATTTACACATACATACGCTTCCTCATCATAAGTCATCATTCACCGAGTATTACTCATGAATTTAGCCTACATACATGTTCTCATCATAGTATATCATATGACTATACCTCTTAACATGCCCTTCTGGGGACTTTCATCACATTCATTACATATCAATACCCGTTGAACACTTGGAACATTATTGGATACGCGGAAACCTTGCACATAAGTGCCACATATGCAACGCAGCCAAAGCTACCACATAACATGTAACACATCCATAATGAACTCAGACCTCTCAATGAGCTCGGACGTTACATGAATCGCATCCATTATGGACTTGGACCTCTCAACAAGCCCGGATGCTCACATCCATAATAAACTCAGACCTCTCAATAAGCTCGGATGCCACATATCTCACGAACCCAGACTGCTCAACGAGTTCGGACTACTTAGTTCCTAGTGACATGTCACTTGTATCCTAAACTATTCCTAAGGTTCAAACGGGATTCTTTCTTACTTGCACATGCCATACTTGCTCGTGATGCCGTATTTAATGGCCATATGTCATTCGAGCTTACAATAGTACCAATTGCCCATTCATAGCATCAAAACACATTCCATAATAAAATTTAAGCATTGTACAACATTACATTAATTATGTATACTTATCATAATAAAAGCTTTCATTTCATTTCACTTTTCCATATTCTAATCAATTCATCACAACTAAATTAACATACCAATTTAGATTTCATCCATAAACAACAATAACATTAGCAACTTGCTTATTTCATCATATGAACTTACCTCGAGTTCGAGTACAACTACTTACTCCGAATTAGTCCATAACCTTGTTCAACCTTGTTCTAAGCCCGAATCTTGTTTTCCTTGATCTATAATATCTCATTCAGCTTGCTAATTAGTCACATTATTCATACGGGTCCAAAAATCATATTTCTATAAATTTTCATTTTAACCCCTAAACTTTTACATATTTACACTTTTACCCCAATGCTCGTAAAATGATTTTCATTCAATTTGTTTGTTCTTTAAGCCTAGCCAAATCATTTTCATAATTATATCAGCCCCTAATTTCCATTCAATCACACTTTTACTACCCATTTTACAACTTTTACATTTTAGTCCTTTTTAAAAACACCTAATAAAATATGTTTATCAAACTTTAATCTTTCATATTCTACCATTAAACATCAAAATACTAACATGTCATGCATGGGTAAAATTTTCAAACATAAACCGTAGCCCAAACTAATGGTAGAAATGAGTAGATCATGTTCCTGAGACTTCAAAAATGCGTAAAATGTTAAAAATGGGGCTCAAGAGTACTTACTATTGAGCTTGGAAGCTTGAAAACCCTAACCATGGCTTTCCCCGTGCTACATTGGGCCATGAGGAAGAAGGATGAGCAAATTTTTATTTTGTTTTCCCTTTTTAATTCATTTAATTACAAAATAACTAAAATGCCCTTTTTACTATTCTTTGAAATTTTACCTAACCATGTCCTTTTTTGTCCAAATTTTTAGAACTTGGTCAAATTAATCTTTAAGGACCTCTAATTAATAATTCAATTCAATTTCATGGTGAAGCTTCTAGAACTCAAGTTTTACAATTTATTCAATTTAGTCATTAAAGCCAAATTAAGCATTTTAGACATAAAATTTCCTCATGAAATTTTTACACCAACAAATAAACATATCATAGGCTTTATAATAATCATAAAATAATTATTTCCAATTTGGATTTTTGGTCTCGAAACCACTGTTCTAACTAGGCCCTAATTCGGGATGTTACAACAGGAAAGTAAACTTACCGGTTATTTAGCATACAACCATAATAGACATTCATTCCAATTAGTATAGAATAATTTCCCTATCATATGCACTCAATCATCAGATCAGTTTCATATCAATACATTATAGCACTAGTCTTAGATGAGCTCATCAATTCAAGAATTTCCATTCTCATTTCTCATATTTATCCCGTTGAATTTCTCGAAATCTCGATGGATATCTCATTTACCGTCAAATCATGCAAGTGATCATTTCAAGTATGTACTCCCGCGAACCTCACTCTTATGGTGGGATTACCAGTCCAGGTTAAATCCCCTGCATCGACAATTACCCTTATGAGTTCGGATCTCAATTACCAGTCCAGGCTAAATTCAGATCCTAATCGGATTACCCATTCGGGCTAAATCCATTTCAGCACACATATTCTTCGGGAGGCTAGATCACTTAAGGAACACCCGTCTGGGCTAGATTCTTTTTACCGTCAATTCATGTTCAGAAAATCCATCATTTATTCCTTTTTATTCAACTGGGACATCTCATCATAACATCAATTTTCATGAATTATCATACATTGAATATCACTGTTATTTTATATAAAAGAATATACATTTGTAATGTATTTAAAAAGTCTACATTCGACTTACACGAACTTACCTGGAAGATGTTTCGGATTTAGATTTCGATTATTCCGAAACCTTTTGTTTTCCACGGTCAACCTCTGGAATTGGCCTCTCGGGGCCTATAGATAAACAAAATAAATTATTATTCTATCACAATATTCAAATTCAGCCCCAAAATTCACTCTTGGGCAAAATAACCATTTTACCCCTAACCTTTCACATTTTTACAATTTAGTTCTAACGCTTGTAACACGAAATGCATGTATTTCCCTGGTTACCTAAGCCTAGCTGAATCTATTCTAAGTTCATACCAGCCCATATTTTTCTCTATTTCCCATTTCTACCACACATACCATTTTACAAATAGGTCCCTTTTTAAGTGTTTTCATGAAAAATCACTTAGTAAAAGATGTTTATCTAACATCTACCCTTCATAATCCTCCATATATCATCAAAGAACAATCATCTCATGCATGGTTCAAATTTCTAACATGAACCCTACCTTGAAATATGGGTAGAAATGGATAGAGCATGCTACGAGGATATCAAAAATGTAAAGAACGTTAAAAACGGGGATAGGAGTCACTTACTATCAAGCTTGAAAATGTCAAAACCCTAGCCTATGAACCCTTGCAAATTTTGGCAGCCACAAGGAAGAAGATGAGTGCATTTTGCTTTGATTTTTCATTTATTACTAAATGACCAAAATGTCCTTCCTTACTAAACTTTAAAAATTTTCCATCCATGCCCATTTTTGTCCAAAAACTTAGATTTTGGGAAAATTGCTAATTAAAACCTCTTAATAATAATCCAAAGCAATTTCATACAAATTTCTTCTACATCACAAGTTTTACAATCTATTCGATTTGGTCCCTAATTTTCAATCGAACACCTTACACCTAGAATTTCTTCATGAAACTTTAACACATGCTTATTTTCACATCCTAGGCCTCATAATAATCATAAAAAAATATTTTAACATCAGATTTGTGGTCCTGAAACCACTATTCTGACTAGGCCCAATTTTGGGATGTTACACCTAATTCGGCATAAAACACAATTTTTCAAACAAAAATTAAAGGCATCACTTTTTTCGCTGCATAAAAATGAAAATTGGAGTTTTAAATAGTCAAAGTAACAAAATCAATTGAGTTTTTCAAATGACACAACTATTTAATAATCTGGTTTTAAATCATAGCCAATCTAATAATTTGATGTTTTAATAAACCTAAGGCAACAACGCTAAATTTTCTAAAAATTGGTCAAAATAAAGGCTTTTAAACTGAACGATTTTATTAGGCCATTTCAGTGGCTAATAGAACCTTCAGAATTTGGGAGGTTACAAATATGAAGTGTCACAATTGAATCGGTTTGATCTAAAATTGAACTTTAATCAGATAATTCGCCAAATGACTTTGTTACATTATTTCGAATGTTTCTTATAACAAGAACCATAAACCTAACTTAATTTGACTATTTTGAAAATTATATATTCTAAGAAAAGCTATTTAATTACAATATTTCTAACCCCGAGGCGATGTCTTTGAAGGTATCATATCCCCTGTGCATAACACAACACTAATGACGATCCTCAATCTAACACGATTTTCCTTAGTCCCTCCTCTATATCCTTATTCACCCATTATGTCCTGCAAACATAGGCCAAAGTCTTGTAAGTTCAAAAGAATTTAGTGAGTTTCTTTACTGCAATGCTTAAAAATAGACCCCATCTTGTAGGGGTAGCAAATGAAAAGAAGCTAAACAGGTCAAACTCCTTGATCATTTTAGGACTAATTCTTTTAATCTGGAATGACAATCTCAAATTCCTTTTCGAGCTTTATCTATTGTCAGATAGATCATTGAGCAATTTTCCCTTGGTCAATCTTATCACTATTTGACTAGGTTTGAGTAGTTTCTCGAAAGTCTTACTAAAACTGCGGACTCTATCATTTCTTCACATACATTATCTATTTCATTCATCATTTATATTGGATATCCATCTGCTCATAACTTTTGGTCCTTAACTACTAAATTTGATGGTCAATTACCAATGTGGATTCTCTTTTCCACCATATACTTATAAGGTAGTCCTCCTAGACTTCCATCTTAAGGTCCTATTTTTGGTTATGCCTTCTTTAACGAACATTCTAAATCTAACTAGTCCTTGGCAAATTAATTTTTCTTACTTTTGAAGGACTTGCTGATATCCCATCAGTAAGATTAACAAAAAGGAACCCACACCACTATGGCAGTCTAAATCTCCTTTCACCTACATTCAAATTGAGCAGTTGTTTGGACAACCTCCTCGTAATCCGCCCTATTAGTGATACATGAATTTTAAGGAATAACATGTCTTTCTGCAATAAAACGTATTGGCCTACAGTGTTTAGCAGATTGTTACTTGTGCGACCTTTCAAGTTTACTATTTCTCTTATGTGATGGTTCTCTACAGAACTAACTCTATGGCGGTTATATCTACAATAGTTTCTCCTCAAAGAGGAATAGTCTTAACAGACATAACTGTCACTTGGATAATCTATTTTAATGTTTAATGGCAGATTCTTATCTACGATGCTCAGATAAATTCTCTCCCAATGCCTATATACAAGTCATTACTGTCACATTATTCCCATATTTGATTCCTGCTAGGTTACTAACATATGCCTTACCAACTTCCATGTTCACCATCTTAGTGGATTTTCCCCATTCCTATTACCTTTACCCTTTTCCAGTGGATTCTTCAAACCCGTTGGCTAGTTATCGCTTTCCAACACTTGTATTTTTCTTCTAACCCTTTTTTCCTTATTTACGTGATTTTCCACGTTTACCGTCTTGGCAGACTATTTCGTCTTTACTAACCCGATGGTCTATCCAATCTTTATTGTCCTGGAGGACTACCCCCATTTATTGTCTCTGCTAACTCCATACACTACCATAGTCTAACTATGGTCTTACACATCATGCCCATGTTTAATGTCTATGGGCTTTCCTGTGTTTACTGTCTCAGTGGACTACCCTGTGTTTATTGTCCCGGTGGACTATACTAGATGCCATAGTCGAGCTATGGTCTTACACCTTAAACCTCTTTAAGTTGTCGCCCCGAAAGACCTTACTGTTGTCGCAATGTCACCCTATAGAGCCTCCAAACCACCATTGCGGTGTTGTTCTATGAAACCTATAACCATTGCGATGTTGTTCTATGAAACTTATAAACTGTTGTCACGTGTTACTCTAGCGAGCCAGTCAATATCATTCCATTTCACATTTAACCTTGATGCTCGAACACCACAATGTCCCATCTGCAAGACCCGAAGCTTCGCACATCATGGTTTGCACTCAGCAACATCGAATTGCAGAATCTAACATAAATTCCCTTTTCCCTATCTATCAGCCCAGTCATCCAATTCGCCATATCTAACCTTGATGCTCGAACACCACAGTGTCCCTCCACAAGGCCAGAGTTTCGCACATCACAATTTACACCCATCAATACGGGATTGTGGTGAATGAAAATTTTGTATCCCTAAGCCTAACTTCATCTAACTCGACAATATTTATCCCTATGTACTCCACCGTTATAAAAATGCAATACATGCATTTCAATAACATATTATCATGGAGTATGTTACCTTTTAGGCATGGAATCATAAGTATTTTATGCATACCTAGCTACATTGGCGGATACTCACATACCTATGAAATATCATACATGCTTAGCATTCACAATTAGCAAAGGTCATCCACCATCACAGAACTCAATACAAACTCATGCCAAACATACACCATCCCAAGAAAGGAGTATTGAAACTCACCTGTTACTTCTTTGCCTCATCTGCTTAGGTTTTTCGAATGTCAAAGCTTCCATATTCCTAGAAGTTATGCATTAGCACCAAAGTCATAAATTAAACTCAACATTCCAGATTTAAAAACTCAATTTCCAGAAACATGCAAAACCCTTCCACGATTCTGAAGATTTTTAACCTCATTTCTTAAATTTATGAACACCAAAAGACTTAAAACCTTACCAGCTTATTGGATTCTCTACTTTTTCGACTCAACACTCATGATCACTGCTCAATGTAGAGTTTTGTGTAGTTATCTCTTCTTCGGGGCAACCAAGGAAGAAGATGGAGAAAATAAAATAGAATTTGAAAAGAATTCACCCCGGGAATTCATTTCTCAACTATTGATAGCCCTTCATGCATGATTATCAACCCTATAAAAACCATCCATTGGCAATCATTTTGTCTCCCACTAATGAACTAGTTGGTTATCATCCAACCGAACTAGAATTGGAAGTTAACTATGTCCAAATCATCCATTAAATTTTCCTGATTTTTTAGTAGAAGCTTCCAACTTATGATTTCTTTCTATTTAACCCTTTATTTATTCCTAAATTTTGGGCTTAAAGAAAACTGGATGTGACACTAGTGGGACATCTTAACCAGCTAATTGAATCATCTTCTCAATTCAGCACATTAATTGAAATTTGCTCTAACATCAACTATCACAAGCTTGGATTTTAACCTAGCAAACCATATGGTCTTAGGGATAGAATTTTCTTCAAATTGCATAAGTTAGCCTAAACCCTCAAAGTTAAAGATGCTAAATAATTCTATGAAGCACTGAAGTTATATAAAGCTAATAAGCAAAACAAGTAGAAAATAAGAAAATAAATATTTAGAGCAAGTGCTCTTTGTATATTGAATAATTCAATTTGAATGATACAAATGAGAGTGGAGAAGACTTATATTTTAATGATACAGGTTGAATTACATCAACATCTTACATTGAAACCTATTTACAATATAGAATGCTAAGGCAATTTAAACTTCGTATTTTTTTATCTTTAAAATTCAAATTAACCTAATAAATTACAAGTTATTGATCTGTTTAGTGTGCCACCATACTGCTAGATGAGCCTCCTAAAATGTTCCAAGAATTATGCCAAACTTGGTGGGTTAAGTCAGCCTAACTCAAATGAATAAGTTAGAGCTATTATGCGCAATAATATATATAGTTTATTTTCCTTAATTCTTTCCTTTTTACTTTTCTTTCACTTTTTTTTATAATTATGTACCCATATATAATATTAGTGCCTTTAGACCAACCAAGAAGCCCTCGACTTGTCTTATTTGGCTTCATCCTAGCACTAAATAAAACATAACTTGTTGCACCATTTTCGTATCTCTTCGACCATTATGAACATTTGCAATTCATAACCATTGAACACTTATGTAGCTGTCCATGTATAATAGGTTTAGGATTTTAGTTTTAAATTTGAATGACTTTTTTTATGTAAAAAAGTGTTAATTCTTTTCAAATATATATTTTTTCTTATCAGACAAATCAATTTAATATTTTTTAAAAAAATGAATGATTTAATTATAAAAAATAAAAGAAAAAAATCACACTATATAAAATTAAATATTTCTTTCCAAAATGAAAAAAAAGAATAACTAATACTATACTAAAAAATTCATAAATATCATTATAATTCCAAAAATTAAATTAAGAAAAAAAACTTGGCCTTAGTCTTATTTCTCAACACTACAGCAAAATAGGTTTTTAGCGGCTTTTTTTTTTGGCCTATAGCCGCGCTTATAAACGCCGCAAAAAATGCCGCTAACATTTTGTGGTGTTTATGAAAAAACGCCGCTAAAAAAGTCATGACCTTTAATATATATAAAGTTTCTCTATTATCTCTTAAACAATTTAAACTATAATCATAATTTTAATATATTAAAGTTAATATTATCTTTTTTACAATTATATAACAAATTATTTAATATATAAATTAAAAAACACTAATTAATCTAAACCCTAAATCCCTAACCCCTAAACCTTAAACCATAAAACATAAATACTTAACCCTTAACCCCTAAACCTTAAACCCCAACCCCTTAAAACTTAAACCCTAACCCTTAACCCATAAACCATAAACCATAATCCTTAAACCCATAATCCGTAAACCTTACAATAGTAACTCATAAACATTAAACCCTTAACCATATACCATAAACCCTAAACTATAATGATAATTAATTCAATATTTTAAAATTAATACTATCTCTTTTACAATTATATAAGAAAATATTTAACATATAAATTAAAAAACAATTAGTCATACACAAAAAATCTTTAAAATTATTTTAAATAATAATATTTTAATTTTTTTCATTTTTGTGGCGTTTTTCAAAAAACGCCGCTAAAGGTGTATATATAGTGGCGTTTTTTTAAAAAAGCGCCGCTAATACTCGATCTTTAGCGGAGTTTTTAAAAAGCGCCGCTAAAGCCACTAAAATCTCGGCGTTTTACAAAATTATTTTGCGGCGTTTTAAAAAAAACGCCGCTAAAGATCAAGCATTAGCGGCGTTTTCTAAAAAGCGCCGCTAAAGGTGGACATATAGCAGCGTTTTTAAAAAAGACCTGCTAATACTCAATCTTTAGTGGCATTTTTAAAAAGTGCCACTAAAGCCACCAAAGGTTCAATACAAAACGATGTTAATTTTTTTGCGGCGTTTTTCAAAAAAGGCCGCTAAAGATCAAGCATTAGCGGCTTTTTCTAAAAAGCGCCGCTAAAGGTGTACATATAGCGGCGTTTTTAAAAAAGTGCCGCTAATACTCAATCTTTAACGGCGTTTTTAAAAAGCGCCGCTAATGCTTGTTCTTTAGCGGAACGCTGCTAAAAACCTGTTTTGCTGTAGTGCAATTCTATGCATCCTAAATTGCACCTTCCGATTTTTCATAAGATCGAACTCATGAATGATAGAATCTGTTGAAAATTCTCGAGCTCTCTTTTTCAATGTATGCCACCAAATAAGTTGAAAGAAAATCATCCTCCATTCTATTGTGAAGCCTTGTCTTCATAATTTTCATGGCTGAAAATATTCATTTAGTTGCTGCAATAGACACGAAAAGAGTTAGCACAAGACGAATAATTCTATAAAAAAGTGGATAAATACTTGACTTATTTGTCTTAGCTATCACTTGATACAACTCGACAACTGTAGAAGATTTTTGCATCTTCGTGCTTTGATGAGCATTGAGTTGAAAATACAAGAAGAGGATAAATGCTCCTTTCTTTGTCTCTCGGCAATGTCGGCACCTTAGCAAAGGAAGATAATTTCTTAACAAGACATACAAATCAAAATACAAGAAAGTCACTAACCTAATATGTATAGGTATGAGCCAAATCAATTAATTTTAGATTTGACTTTAAAGTTCATATTGGACCTCTAAGTTTAGTTTTTCAAGACTCATCATACATTAATATTTGATTATTATTAAATTTATATAATTAAAAATAGAAAAATAATTTGTTAATAAAAAGTATAACTTTATAGCTTAAGAAGGCGAATTATATAAAATACAATTTGGCCAATGGGGACAAATGATATATAATGTAGACACCAAATCTAAAATATATGATAATTTATATATATAATTTAAAAACTAAAAAATAATTTCAAACATTGCTATTTTTATTACCATTGAACCAAGCCTTACTTTGTTAGGAAATAAATAAATAATAAAATCTTTCATATAGTACTCAAATTGAACAACCTTTCACATAGTACTAAAATTGAACACCCGCTCTCAAGCAAAAAAAAACTAGTTTTTTTTATCACTAAGGGCATGTTTGGTTGGATGTAATGGCTATGCCATTACATGCCTATTACCACCCTATTCTGCAGCCCCACATAAACCAACGTTTGGTTCAATGGAATACCCTATTACGGGGATATTCCATTCCGGGCTTAAACAGAGATTTTTAGGGATTTCTATTCCCTTCCCCCATCACCGTTTAGCTAATCGTTACTTCAGGAATCCTATTTTGCCCTTACCAAAACTTCACCTCAAAAACACTCTCAATCAACAGCCATTTCACATACCCTTCGACTCCGGCATTCCTCCCCCTCATCCAAGGTCAGGTGAATATTTTTGCTTCTACTTCCTTCATATCATCTTCATTTTTGCCTTTTCATTTTTGATTTATGGTTAAACGAGTTTCTTCCTTACTGATTCATTGAAAGAAACAATGGCAGAACCTTGTAGAGTATCTCAATGATCTCACTCAAATCGGTAAAAAAATCAGCATTTCGAAGCCTAGGCAAGTCCCTTCATTCTTTTCCATTTTTGGATTATCTGTTGTGTGAACATGATGATTCTAATCTGTTGGCTTCTTTCTTTCTTTTTTCTGTATCATAATCTCTATATGGCTTGGCATACATAAATCAATTTTGATTTTGCCATGAGATTAAGTTATTTCAATTATAGATGCATATTTCTGCCGATTTTAGTGCCTTTTTCCCTCTCTTCTATACTGCATGTGAAGTCTACATTTTGATTCTGCCATGATTCGATTACCAAGTTTTGATAAGAAAGCATATTATTGGTAGAAGATATGCAATTATGCATTACGATTAACCTGCTAAGAAGTTGAGAACCTAAAAAAAAGATTTTTTTGTTAGTGTTTATAATGATTAATATTATTGGAAGATTCTTAAGCCTCCATAATCCATATAATCATCTTGTACCGCATGAAACATTGATATAGCTTAGCACTGCTACAAAAACATTGATATAGATCTTTTTGGTTTGGTAAAATTGCTTATTTAAGTTTTTACATATTGATAAAATTTAATTAATGAAAGATTAAATTTTTGTTTTGGCTCCCAAAATTATTTAGTTCAATTTGTCTCTTCACTATAAAATTTGTGGCTTTGCCCTTGAATTATGTTAGAGGAAAATAGGGGACAAATTGAACATGGAGAGTGTTGTTTGGAAATTTCCAAAACTGGGAAATAAAGCATGGACAATTCTCACCTTTACTGGCGGAATGAGATTTATTCAAAATGAATATATGTATGTACTTTACAGTCAAGCAGACAATTAGTCTGTTGTAGACTCCATCAACCCCAATAATGGAGAAGTGACAGTGTGTGTTCCGCGCAATAGTGGGGGTGAATTTGTGGGAAATCTGAGTCATAGAAAAGTTTCATCCTTAAGACTACACCCACCCTATTATGGAGTCTCTGTAAGCCATTGGAAATGTGATGTGGATTTAGTTTGGATGCATCCATGGCAGGGAAACACGCATGCCATTTTTGTAACAAACTGTTTTGCTCCATATAAGTTTGAATATAAATATCACCCACCCTTTTCTTTTCGCTTAAGTTATGTTCCATAACCAATCTGGTTAAAATATTTTGGTAAGTGTTGCTACAAAAACTTAAAATTTGAACTTATTATTTTATATTTGGAGTGGTAGAATGATCCATATTCAGTTATTATTAAAAAAAATTCTTGTCCATTTCTGGATTGCCTAATTGGTTCCTCTTTCTCTTAACTGGTTGATCGCATTGGCTTTATGCTTACGGTATACACTCATCCTAATAACATTCACTCTTTGCATCACTTAATTGCTTCATCATTATAGAATATATTAACATTCTTTTTCCTTTTCTGTTAATTCATCATTTTCATAACGATATCAAAGTTAAAGGTTACTCCATCTCATACAAGTTTATTGCTTTTAATTTACTAGCTTTTAGTTACCGAAATGTGATATATAGGATCTTATTATGGACTCGAAAAGTTTTCCATCGTCTGTTTTTTTTTAAGATGTTGTCTACACATTGTCCCCTTTAGACACAAATCGCTATCGTGGTAGGCTTGCATGTTAAACAAAATGCTTGACGTAGACAGCCTGCTCAAAATTCTAGTATTTGTGCTTTCGTATGTATCCCAACTCTTAGAAGAGGAGCGCAAGTCCGGATCATGCATTTCAAGCCTGTTCAGTTCACTTTTCTTTTTAGCAGCGTTAGTAACTGTTCAGTTCACAACATAGTAAGTTTACAGCTTGGTTGACAGAAGCGTGATGTAGAAGTTAACCATTGGTATCTGCAATGCAGCCACATGGTTTCTTTAACTGCTCCCCGGCGGTCGATGCTCCTCCTAGCATGACTATTTATACTTATATGGTGTTAGCATGTTCTTTTTTTTGGGGGATTGTCTTTAAGTTGATGGAATTGACTATTTTTGCCTTGAATTTTCTAGGGAAAATCATTAGGGGAAAGTTTGTTCTTTTTAGGGTACATTATTATACGAATTCATATTCATCTTAATACGAATTTTCTATGGAAAATCATTATACGAATTAATTTAACAGAACAACTTAACCTGTTATATTATTAGGGTCATTAATAAAAGTGGAAGAAACAACCTTCAAACAAGTGGTGGGCTGAGAGTGAAGTCTGTACAAACTTTGACTGTCTTGATTCTTATTACAAAGTTACTTTGAGATTTTGAGATTGGTCAATTGTTTTTATTCTTTTTAAAACAAGTAAAAATAAGAGGGAAATGAATGGTAAAAATATTATAAAAGATGTTATATTAATAATCGGATTGTATTTTATTTTTTATTTAAAAAAATAAATTAATTAATTTTTGCATGTTAGATTAAATTGTAAATTAATCATTTTATTAAAAATTTTATTATTTTTACGGTTAAAACTGATACATGTATGTCAACATAAGTTTATTTTCTACTAAATCTCATTAAAAAAATTAAACTATTATTTATTATCATATTAAAAAATTAAATATAATATATTTATATAATTTCTATAATTAAACCTATGAGAAAGGGTAATATATTTGTATTATGGTATTTGAATGGTCCCATGGCTGAAATTATAAGTGAGGAGATAAAGGCTTTTTTTTAAAAGAATAATAAATATTTACAATGCTTGTCAGCTCAATATGAACTGTTGAATAAAACACTTTATAGGAATTGAAGATCTTGAACTGCGAAATAAAACACTCTATATGATTGATGGTATGTTGAGAATTTTGTATTCGAACTTTTACTAATATACTTTGTAAAAGCTTCATATTATACTTTCTTGTTGAGATAATCTTTGACTTTGACCTTTCTTACCAATATGTATAGACTATATTTACTTTTCTTACAGTTGTACATTTTCAAGGATTACATCCTTTCATGTCTCAATTTTAGGTAAAGAAAATAAAGTTATATATTTTAGTATAATCTCAATTTTAGTCTTCAGCGGTTACATCTTATTAAAAATAAAAATAACCCCCGAAGTTCTTATAGCAAATCAATTATCACAATGTTGAGACTAATACTACTTTGTTAAACCACATTAAATTAAATTGTACCGTTAAGTTGGAATCTAGTTTATGGATGAATATGAATTAATCAACCCTTCAAATAATAGTAATGATTTTAAAAATCAAAGTTTGAAATTTTGTAATTTGGATGTTGATGTATTTCAAGATTAGATGCTCATTATTAATTTCTCTTTTAATGTTCAAGATATTATTATTTGCTAAACAAAGAGTTGATTTTGTTGAATGAAATTTGATAAATATGTATTGTTCATTTTTCTTTGACAGTGCGTTATTACTTCCTTTTCTTATTTGGCTTGCTTGATTGCTTCCTCTACTCACAGTTGAGCTTCTTGTACTCACTAAACTACTGTAAGTTCTTTAATCAATTAAATTCTTTGATTTTTTTTTTACTTTTATTAAAATTAGTATTGAAGAAATGTGACCTTTTACTATGATTTGAAGATATGTAACACTTTAATATCTTGCAGTAATGGCTCGTCTGCCTTTAATAGTACAAAGTGTAAGGCGTAAAAGAATTGGTCTTGCAGTGACAATATGGTTGCAAATGTGTACAGTTGCAAGTTGGTTCTTACTTACATTGGGTGCCATCCATAGCTTACATACTTATAGACCAAGGATTAGATCCTATATTTTAGATTTTTATGCAAAACGAGATTATGTGAAAAGACTTGTATATGCTAGTGACGAGACCTGTATTGAACAAGTTAGGATGAATAGAACTACCTTTTTTAAACTATGTGAGATGTTACAAACTTTAGGGGGATTGAAGTCTTCAAGGAACATGCTTATTGATGAGCAAGTGGCAATGTTTTTACATATCATTTCTCATCATCTTAAAAATCGAGTTATCAAGCATCACTTTAATAGGTCTGGGGAAACCGTTAGCAGATCATTTCACAATGTTTTAAATGCTGTCATACGCTTACAAGATGTGCTATTTAAAAAGCCAGAGCCAATTACAGCTAATTCTACAGACCCAAGGTGGAAATGGTTCAAGGTATTGGAGTGAGTTCTATATATAGCTCGTACATAATTTAGTTAAGTTAGATTTAAACCTAGTATCCTAACTCGAGGTTTTATACATGTGATGTAGAATTGTTTAGGTGCTTTAGATGGAACCCACATCAAGATTAGGGTTCCAACAGTTGATAAACCTAGATATCGAACGCGAAAAGGTGACATAGCAACAAATATGTTAGGTGTTTGTACACCTGATATGCATTTTGTTTATGCTCTTCCTGGTTGGGAAGGTTCTGTTGCAGATGGAAGGGTTCTTCGAGATGCCATTAGTAGGAGACATGGATTAAAAGTTCCTCATGGTAAAGTGCAAAATTAAAGGACTTTGAATGAATCTTTAAGATCATACTTTTTTGGGAAATTAATCATGACAAATAGTTTTTTTTATAGGTTGCTATTATCTAGTTGATGCTGGATACACAAATTGTGAGGGATTTCTTGCACCTTTTAGGGGACAAAGATATCATTTGAATGAGTGGCGTCAGGGTTACCAGCCAAGTTCTCTAGAAGAATTTTTCAATATGAAACATGCTTCAGCGCGTAATGTTATTGAAAGATGCTTTGGGTTATTAAAACTTAGATGGGGAATACTTAGAAGTCCATCGTTTTATCCTGTGATGGTGCACAATAGAATCATTATTGCCTGTTGTTTGCTCCATAATTTTATTCGAACCTATATGAGTCTTGATCCTATTGAAGCAGAGTTGGGAGAAGGATTACCTAGTAATGTGATAAATGACGATGATTCGAATATCGTAAATATTCATCCATCAGATGCATGGGCTACTTGGAGGATGGAACTAGCCAACCAAATGTTCGATGAATGGCAAGCATCTACAAATTAGTTAGGTTTAGGGTAAAAGTAGTAAACGTCAATTTGTTTATGTTATTTCATGAATCTAGTTTATGAAACTTTGATGATGTTTGAATTATTTTTTTGTATTGTACTAGACTTGTTGAATTATAAATTATTTTGTATTGATTCATCATGTGTTATAATTTTATAAAGTGTTCACTTTTTGATTCATAATATTGAACTTATGTTTAATTTTTTTTCCTTAAGATAATTATGTCAGGTTTTTCACAAGCAAGTGTTTTTTCCCAAAATTCTCGAGGAACCAAAAGGAAATGGCTTTCAGAAGAAGATGCTGCGTTGGTTGCCTGTATGGTCGACTTGCACAATGTTGGAACCTTTAATGCTGATACGAGATTTAAAGCCGATTATTTAAATGAGTTGGAAAAAATGTTAGAAAAAGTTTTACCCGATGCCAAGTTGAAGGCTAAACCTAATCTTGAATCGAGGATTAAGACATTGAAAAGGGATTGGCCAATCGCTTATGACATGCTCAGCGGAAAAAACAATAGCGGTTTTGGTTGGGATGAGCATAGGCAGCTTATTGTTGCTGAAGATGCGGTGTGGAACTCATATATAAATGTAAGAATTATTTCAAGTCTTTATTATCTTAACTTGACCAAACTTATATCTACTATGAATTCTTCTTTTTTCAGAGCCATAAAGAAGCCGCTCAATTCAAACATCGTAGTTTCCCTTATTATGACCAACTTACAGCCATCTACGCAAAAGATCGAGCCACTGGGAAAGATGCTCAAACAGCCGCTGATATTATTGAAGAAATAGATGCTGAGGATGTAGCTACTACAAATACTCATGAAGAAAGAAATGATTTCCATGGATGCGAAGCTGATGTTTCTTTGGATGACATGGATCTTTCAGGCACACAACAACAACCGGCTATAAACCAAGGTGATTCCACATTTTCAAAGAAGAAGAAAAAGACTTCTGATGCAAGTGATCATATTTCACCTACTTCATTTAATGACGCTGCCACTTTATTAGCGGAAAAGATCGAGACCGTTGGTGTTGAAATCAGTAGGAGTATTGCCTCCGATGTGCTAATTCAACAAAGGTCAAAAATGACACTTCAAGAAAGTGCTCTAAAATTATATCCAACGTTATGTGAGGTAGAAGGTTTAACTGAGGATGAGCGCTATCGCGCATTGAGCAAAATTCCAGATAATCCAACGCAAATGCTCATTTTCTTTAGTTTACCTTCTTCTGTGCGATTGGGATGGGTCAGAAGATTTCTTACTGACCATTAAAAAATCATAGTTGTGTTGATGATATTTTGGTAACTTTTTGTGTTTGTAATAGTTGGATGGTATAATGACATGATAGAATGTCATTACAATGTTGTAACTTTTTGAGGTTGTAAAATTTTATAACATATGGATTATGACATATAAACTAATGAAATCATGTCACTTTTTGTTAATATATGAATATTATGTTTGGATGTGAAATATGATTCTCAAGTTATTTATTACTTCTTATATTTTACTTTTTATTGTAGAATAATCAAATTATTTGTTTCACTTATGATATTTTAGCACATTATGTAGTGCAGTTTAAAAATAATAAAGTAGATTATATATTATTTTTATACTATTATATATTATGATTTTTAATTCATTTAATAATAATTATATAAAGAATTTTATTAAATTATATTTAGTAATAATCATGTTAAAATATGATTAAATTATTTATTATTTTATTAAATTATTTTAATAATAATCTTATTAAAATTTAATAATAATAACAATAATCATATGATATGCTAAACTCATTTTTTATATTGGCAATTGTGACCTAAGACAACAGGTGAAAGGCTAGATTAAAACAAATATATTAGGCATTGAAATGTTCTTAATAATAATTTTATATTAAAATTATTATTAAATATTATTAATAATTATATTAATAATGTTATTAAAATATATATTATTTTATTAAATTATATTTAATAATTATATTAAATATGATTAAATTATTTATTTTATTTTTATTAAAATATATGTATCAATAATCTTATTAAAATTTAATAACAATAATCATCTACTAACAAAAATTCTGTTAAGGGTACTTTGGTCATTTTAGCCTTTTTTCTTATGCTGTTACAACATCATTCCATTCAACCAAACATAAGAATTCTATTACAGCTCTATTCCATTCCATTCAATCAAACAGTTGAATTACTGATTACAGCTCTATTCCATTACAGCTCTATTCAATTACAGCCCTATTCCATTACAGTGAACCAAACGTACCGTAAGGCTTTACTTAGCGGAGCGGATAGAAGAATATATAATTTTTATTTTTATAAATGTGTTTTGTGGAAAAACTATAAATATTAAAAGAAAAATTATTTTCTTTCCGTTTAGTATTTGGTAGAGTTAAAAAATAAGAGAAAAGAAAATAGAATTTTTGAAAAATGCATTGTTTTAAATTAACTTAGGACTATGTATATTCTCACTTTTCTTATCATTCCAAGTTGAAATGATTGATTTTTATGCTTTTAAGATAAAAATAATAATCTCATATATTTTCTCTGCTCTCACTTTTCTCTCCCAGCAAGTATATTTAATTTTTTTTCACTTTTCTACCCCTCCTTTCAATTTTTCACTTTTTGGCTAATCAAGCAAAGACAAAACAAGTTAATTCTCACTCGATCACAGCTACCAAATAATCTTATTTTGTTTCTATACATGTATAATTATCATGTACATGTTGCAAATAGATTTTGGTTGGATTCAAGATTCCAAGAAGAAGAGATCATCAATGGCTTCTCCTCATGACTTTGTCCATTATTGATGCTAAATTCTTGTATTTCCAATATCTCCACTCTACGATTCGTCTTCTTCCTTATTTTAATCGCTATCTCTTGGGGTTTAAATTTCCCACAAACGCTTACCTTGCTCTGTTTCATCTCTATCAAATGAGTATCCAACTCTGCATTTCATCAGGAACATATGTAAAAAACAATCAAACAAAACGTTTTGCTGATGAGTATAACGAGAATATTTCATCTGACCTTGGGTTTCAAGAAGGGCTCTTCTTACTTTTCTGTAACAACCATTGCAGTCAATGTTGATCCTCATTACCATGCAGCAGAACTGATCCATGCATGTTTGCACAAACATTTAAATATAAGTGGAGAAAATAAAATAAAATAAAACATCAAAAAGGAAATTCGATTATTTTCGATGAAAGGTGTTGATAGAGGAAAATGGAACTTACCCTTTCTGTCATGAAGCCGGTAGAGGGGTTTTCTCAATAACGAGAAGAATGGGGTGTTTTGAACAAGTTAGAAAACTTTATGTTAAAAGCCAAGGATGATGGGAACTTTTTGAAATTGAAAAGGAATAATGGTTGAACTGCAGATTAGTTTATTGATTATTTATTTATTTATTTGGCATCTGATTCTGTAATGTGACTTTGATCTTGTTGGAAAATTTGTAATATTTGAAAACATTGAAGCATATTCTCAATTGGTAAAGGTTGAGAGTTAAATCACAAAATTATAGTTTTATATTCTACTCTATGAGACCTTTACAACGGTATAATATATGCTCAAAATGGTTAAGTGATAAATGAGAAATTAATGCTCAAAATAAGCTACTTGTGAATATTGTTGAGGAAAAAAAAATTAGATCTCACATTGATTAAATACCATGTGTAAGATGTGTTTATATATAAGAACTCATTTATAAAGTGTTTGGATGATTAAACTTAAAATCTTGCCTTGTGTACAATGAGATGCAAAATCAAGCCCATTGTTGCTGGGATCTATAAGACAAAGTTGAATTCAAATTTTTTACACTGAAAATCTCTTAAAAAATTGAGTTTATTTTACTCTTGAAAATTTTTCTCTTTTCCTTTTAATATTTTCAAATGTTCTAGTGATAGAAAAAAGTAAGGTTTGTTCGTTGATTTCTGTAAATGTGCTACTGCTTCGATCATTATGTTGTTGTATCCTGAGAGACAGTCTTCTAATGTTTCTCCAAATACCGTAAGAGCGGTTGAATCTGTATTGAGGAAATTGTGTAAAACAGGCCTTAACATCTAGTAAAATTCGATTCTTTATTCGATTTTAGTTTTCTAAATCTTGTTTATTAATTTTTTGTATTTAATATTTTAAATACAAATTATTTATTTTATTTTATATAAATAATTGTTTATATATATATATATATTTGCTATCGTGTTTTATCTAAAAAAAAATTTATAATTTTTTCGATTGAATTAGTATGACTGTTATACAAAACTGGATGAAGAGAATAATTAATGATATAGATTATTGACCTCTCACTTGTGTTCTTGAATGTGTATGTATGTCTGATGTGTGTTAGAACTTAGAGGTGAAAGTGAAAGAATCTATTTCTCTGCTTATTCCATTTCAATCAGGAAGGCATAACTTTTTTAACTTTGTTCCAAATTCAATTAAAGAAAAAGAACATAGAATTTTAAGAATAAATCTTGCTATATCCTTTAGGGTCAATCCATGAGATATTTATTCCATTTATAATCATTTTTATTCAACCAGAATAATTTAATGAGTTATGAGCTGTTAGGAATTTGCTTACATGTCTTGTTTTTTTAAATCTAATTTAATTATGAATGTATTGGACGTTTCTAAGTTGATATAATATTTAAAATTATTTATATCAATTCTTAAATAAGAAGATAAACACAATTCAATATGCTCGAATTTACGTTTTCCTGCACTGATAACAATATTAATACTAATATCAACCGAACTAAGACTCAACCAACATTACATGCTTTCTTTTAAGTAAAGCTATTTATAGTTTTAACAATCCCACCCTCGTATTCCACAGTTTTTTTTATAGTTTTACATCATCTACTTGCACCAATGTAAACTTATTTCAAGGTTGGTTTAAGATAAAACTCTTTAACTTTTTTTTTGTAAAAATTAATCATTCAAGATATTAATATGCTATCTTTTAATTTTATATGATAAAAATATTAAATTAATTTAAAATTTTAGGTGCATGACAAATATAATAATTATTAATAAATATAACAATTGAATTATAAAATATGGATCATATAAAAAATTACGAAATAATGAAAATTACTTTAATTTTATATCGGTGTAAATGGATCTTTTCCCGTTAAAATATTTACAGGAACTAAAGTGAAATATAAATATTTAAAAGAAAATCTAAATATCGTTTCATTTTAAAGCCAAAACATTTCACTAATTCGATAATACATAAATTTACACAAAATGAAATTAGGAATTAGAACATCATTGATAAGTTTTGATTGATAGTTAAATTTAAAGTTAATAGCTTAAAGTTCATTTAGGTTCCTCTTTATACATAATTCAAAGCCTCGTCAACAATTTATATACATAAACTTATAGTAATATAAAATTAATTTAATTTTATATTTTTAGAACGCATCCTTGTTATATTATACCCATAAAACTTATGAATAAAAGGGCCCAAATAACCCAAGAAGATCATCAAGAAATATCTAATGGGACAGTTTGCAAGGCTAATGACAAAATTAAATAAAAGGATAGTGATTAACGTCACTCAAACAACCTTATTGATGTAGTGTTTAGATGACATTTAACAGTGGGGTTAAAATGGCTTCAATCGCTTTGGCAACCATTAAATTAAATGGAGCTTTTACATTCAGTCCAGCACAATAAAACAAAAAAAAAATTTAACTCAAAAAAATACCTATTCTTTTATTTATTATTTTTCTTTTTCATATTTCAAAGTTAAACTAATTTATATCTCCTCCTTATTTATTTTCAAATTTGAGAACCTAAACACTCATTATTTTTATTTTTATTTTTATAAAAAGATAATTAACTATAAAAATAATTAAAAATAATTATCATTTAATTTAATAAATAACTTAAATTGATTACATAATTAATTAAAATATTTATAATAATATATAAATTCACATATTTTAGTAATTTCATAAAAGTAAAATTATTTTAAAAACTTCTATGATATATCATTTCTAACCTAATGTTTTTTTATAGTCATTTTTTATTTTCACGTCAACATTACAATTGCGTTTGAATCCAAAGGCATATCCCACTATTGCTTATAATCTCATTGTTACAGTATCTAATCTCATAACTACAGTAATTAATCTCACCATCACCGTTATTTTTTAACCTCACTAGAAGTAAACACACCATTCGTATAAACTAAAACCTAAGGCCTCCTTTGGTTTAGCAATTAACACTAGTTTGGTGCAGTTGGGATAAAAAATTCCTACCAACCTTACTGATATAGTGTTTGGATGACATTCAAAAGTGCAGTTAAATTGGTTTCAATCACACTAGTAGCCTTTAAATTGACCGGAGCTTTTACATCCAGTCCAACACAATAAAACAGAAAATATTTTTAATTGACAAAAATATCCATACTTTTATTTATTATTTTTCTTTTTTATCCTTAAAAGTTAAACTAATTTCTGTCTCAACCTTATTTGTTTTCAAATTTGGAACCTAAGCACTTATTATTTTTAATCTTATTTGTTATAAAAGAATAACTAACTATAAAAAAATTAAAAATAATTATCATTTTATCTAATAAATAATTTAAATTGATTACACAATTAATTTAAATATTCATGTATATATTGGAGGACACATTTTAATATTTTATTAAATTAATTTATAAATTCACATATTTTTAATAATTTATTAAAAGTAAAATAATTTAAAAAAATTTCTATTATATATCATTTCTAATATAATATCCTTAATAGTCATTTTCTATTCTCACTGTTACAGATGCATTTGAATCCAAATATACACCCCCACATTTGTTTCTAATCTCACCGCTGCAGTACCCCATCTTATATCTCATCATCGTTGTTTTTTAATCTCTCTGAAGGTAAACACGCCGTCCATCCAAACTAAGCCTAAGTTATCAAGGATAGCAACAAAGATGCATGGATCAATCCTTTTGGACTCTATACAAAAAGCAGCACACACACAATGGAATACTCATTGTGATGGTTGAAAAAATCAGTTTTGAAAATGTGTTTGTTCCCACAGCAAAATTTCAAAATTTCATAAAAGTCAGGCCTTTATGTTATCTATAGTAATAAAAAAACTTGCCAAATTTAGTACACATGTTATTTACTTAGCATGACTCATAGATTCTTGGTTTTCAATCAACACAATCTTTTTCACTATTCTCAATCTCTCAATTTGCTTAAAGAATGAACTCTATTTCATGAACCAATCACACAATGATAACCTTAATCATAGAATAGGAAAGTTAATTCTCTCTCTGTAAAAAAAAACCTAACTCAATCTCAATTAGTCATTAAAATAGAACTTATTTGAGAAATAAATTTCATTATATTTTAACAAAATAAGTACATTTGGTGAGGTGTGTGTTTTTGACTTAGCCTTTAGTCCCTATTTACAGGGAAAATCCAACAGAGTTCTATTTAAATAAAAATGGACAAAATAATAATATTTTAATAGAAAACATTGACTCCCTCTAAAAGAGTATATGGCTGGTGGCACACATTCTGTTCTTAGACTCAATGTCTTCCAATTACAGTTATACTAGATTTATGGTCTTTTCCATTTATTGAGTAGAATAATATGTGTTTCAGTAATTTAATTTATTCATATAACTTATTTAATTTAATAATAATTTTTTTATTTCTAAAATATTTTTTATTTAATTAATTAAATCAAATTTAATTAATTTTTTCAATTAAATTATTTTCTTAACCCAATAATGATAACTGTACCGTACTACAATTTTAATAAATAAATTTAATTTTCTCATTCTTTAAAATGTTTTCTCATGTAAGTTCTTCCGAAGATACCAACTCATCTAGTTTAATAGATTTTGCTCAAAACTCAACTACTTCCATACCATGTGATTTGTCGGAGACCCATACTAGTGCCAAGTCAACACCTTCACATGTAGACTCACAAGAAGTGTCAGACTTTTCTATACCTCCAAACCCTGCAACTTCATATGATTTACATATTTCTTCCTCACCCACAGTCTCTTACTCCACACGATTTGTTAGACCTATCCCCAGTCCTAGCGTCTCTATCTACACTATTAGGCTCTCGAGATTCGAATGTTTTTAATAATCCTAGGGTTTGTATGAATGGTTCAAATGATCCATCTTGATGCCAGCTTTCATCCAATTGAGGTTACAAAAAGTCTTGTATCCGTTAATCCCTTGGTGACTAGAGCTAAAAATGGGGATATTCAAGCCAAAAGTCTTTAACACATACTACAGCAAATAGAGGAAACAATAGCTTTTTCTTTATTTGGCGTTTAATAACGGGTCGCAAGAAGAAGCGTGATCGCTAACATATACGGTGTTTCTGAAAAAAGAAATTGAAATTGGTTAAAAAGTTTTAAAAATGGTTCAATAATAATAATAAAGTGCTGATGGATTGGGTTTAATGGCTACAACATGGCTTTTAAAACTTTTGAGATTCCGATTGGAAACTCAAGACGTATGATCATATTTATATTATCTAGTTATATTTTAATTCCTATTCAACCGATTAATTGTATTATTTAATATTTATATATATGAAATTGTGTTTAATTAAATTGTTATAAATAAAGTCAAAAGATCGTTTTTTTAAATATTTTGTTAGTTTTAGTTCAATCGAAAGTAAAATAATATACGAATTTTTAGATAAATCGAATTAATTAAATTTAAACACACAGACAAATAATTGGGTAATTTTGAAACTCAAAATCCGGCCCTTCGTTACTAATAACAGAATAAGCATTCTCATTTATTTGACACAAGAAATTAAGCATTCTCATTATTAATAACATTATTAAGCAGTGATTTTATTTAATTCAACTAAATTTCTTACCGGTTAGTTTTGCTTAAGTAGCCCGCGTGAACCGAAAATAATGCGTCGAGCACTTTGAAGCAATGGACGACAAGAATAGCAGCTGGTCAGCAATGTTAACCGACGATTTAGAGGGGTTGACATGAGTTTCGGTACCGCTAAAATAAAAAATTATCATTTAAATTTAATTTTTTTAAATTTTAAATTAATAAAGATAAAATTACATTTAGCCGTTTTTTAAATTAAAAAAATTTAATTTAATACTTTAAAAATTATAAAAATATAAACTATAAAGAATTAAAATTTTATTCAGCCTGCTAAAATATTGTTTTGGGTTCACCTCTAAACTGACGGCACCAAAGACAAGTGGCTGAAGCCTGAGGAGTAGCTGATTAGCGATTGTATTTTCGGATTTGAGAGAGGAAAGCTCATCTGGGTTGTTTATAAATATCTAATGGTGTTGAAGTAATTAAATGCCTTTAAATGTAAAAAAAAATCATTTATTTATAAAAATGCCATTACTCATTTAAAATATTTTAATTATTAAATGTTATTATCCATTTAAATGGCATTTCAATAATAATCACTGCTAAATTCACGACGTTTATAGCACAAGTGTCCATAAATTCACGGCTTTTACAACACAACCGCCGCTAATCGTTACATATAAGGGCATTTATTTTTGGAACACCACTAATCCATTTATTTATTAGACAAACGCCACTAATAAATGCTGCGGATTCCTCAATTTCCCGTAGTGACAGAATCATTTCTTGAGTGTGAATCTCAATCCATACATGATCAGAACAGATGGTGAAAAGTCTTGTCTGGAAACAAGCTGCTAAAGGAGAAATTGATACTTTGGTTAATAATGATACTTGGTTGCTAGAACCTTCATTATATAGAAAGCATGTAAGTTGCAAATAGATCTTCCAAATCTCGAGAAATGTTGATGTGTCTATTGCTAGATATAAAGCAAGATTAGTAGCAAAATGGCATTTGCAAGTTGCTAGGTTTGATTTCAAGAAACAATTAGACTTGTCCAACCAGCCACTATTCGAATTATTCTTTCTATTGCAGTCACTAAGGGGTGGCCATTACAACAAATTGACATCAAGAATGGTTTTTTAAATGGTGATTTATCAGAGGAAGTGTGCATGGAACAGCCTCCATGCGTGCAAATTGAAGAAGACTCCTTATGGTCTCAAACAAGCTCTAAGAGCTTGGTTTGACAAATTGAAATATTCCTTACTCTCAGCTAGTTTTCATGAAGCAAAGTCTAATGCATCACTGTTTTTTACAGTCATAACATCTTCTATCAAATGCATTATCTTTATTACATGAGACAATAATTATATATGAGGTCAGTGAAGTTATCCATGGTCTCAATGTGGCTTTCTCCTTAAAAAAGTTGGGCAAGCTTCATTACTTTCTTGGGATAGAAATCAATTATAAGTATGATGGCTGCTTATTTTTTCGGCGAAAGAAATATATGTTATTGGCATTCTCAAGAAAAGTGGCATGACCGTGCATATGGGTTACCTACTCCCGTGGTAAGTAGCTGGAATCTCTTGCGAATGATGCAAGTACGATTGAGAATGATATGGATTATAGAAGCATTAGTGGAGCACTACGGTATGTAGTTATCACTAGACCCGATTAGCTTTTGATGTTAATAGTTGGTCAGTATATGCAAAACCCTTCAAATGTTCATTTTAATTCTGTCAAGCAGATATTGAGGCACAATATCAAACTGTAGCTTATGCCACTGCTGATATTACATGGATTGAATCTTTATTAGGTTAATTAAGAATTTCAGCTAATGATAAACCTATTTTGTGGTGTAATAACTCGAGTGCTGTAGTTGTTTTTACAAATATATTTTAAATTCAAGCATGTTGAGTTAGATCTATTTTTTTTAGAACAGAAGCTTGGTTCAGGACAGTTAAAAGTGGGTGAAGTTCCTGCACTTGCAATGCATATATACCTATATATATATATTATTTGTTACCTTACCGAAATGGAAATAAAGATTTACACAGTGTGACATGTTTGACAGGAATAATGAATTTATCTGCATTTATCTTTGCACTGAAAAGGATTTTTCATTGCTTGATGGCTACACCAATGAAGAATAAGTATATATGGTTTTTTAAACCGATTGCACTTTCACCTCGATCACTTAAAATGAAAAAACCACGTAGATTTGTTTGTAGTTATACACGTAGATATATGGCTCAAGTTTCTTTGAAACCCGACTAATCATTTTCAGCACTGATTGTTAAAAACAATGGCTGAAGTTAAGTCACAGGTGTCGATGGAGGAGAATGAATGTCTCAGCACGGCGAGAGAGTTGATGGCAACCACATGAGATGATGAGAACCAAAAGCAACCTCCAATGGAGGGGACCGCTTCCTTCACCCCTTCACACTTTTCCTTTTACATCTAAGTTTTTTTTTTTTAAATTTTAACAGTATATAATAATTGAATATATGTAGAGAGAGAAAGGAAACAAAGCAACAAAACAGTATTACTCAACATTTCAGACAGAAAACGAGAAGCCGTTAAGCTGGACCATGAGGAATCCTTCAAATTGACAAAAACCAATAAGAATTCAAGGATTAGGATGAACTTCAAAGTTTCATCCAATAAACGTACACTGAGATAAGACCTAACTTCCTGGTCCCTAAGAGCGGAATTGACAACTATGAAAACCTCCCCTTTGGCAAACCACCGAAAAGCGCATGGGCCAACATACTAGATACTACTCTTACAACTTACAGTATCCAAGACCAAGTGCAGCAGAAAACCGGAAGAGGTAAAGGGTTAAAGCCAGTGAACAAAAAACCTGAAACCGTCAGGTTCTGATCCCTAATAGAGCCTTTTTCTTTTTCTTTTCGAAATTTTGATTTTGAAACAGATATTTAAGTAAAATTCATGCTGCACGCCACCATATATTTATTATACAGTTTAACAGGATGATTTTAAAATTTTACTTTTAATAATAACATAATATATATATTCTAGAGCTCCTAAATAGTATGATCCATCAATAAACATCATATTAACTTTTATTATTATTTTTCATTCTTGATCTACTTTTTTTAAAGATTCTAAAATCCTAAACCACTCTAAATCTTAATCTAACTTTTTTTCTAAAATTATAAATCTTAATTTTAAATTCTAACCTATCATAAATTTAGTTGAAAAACAAAACCATAAACCATAAACCATAAACCTTACATTACTCTTACTATTTGTTTATTTTATTTTATTTTCTGATATTAATTTATTTAATTAATTAACACTAATTAAGATTAAAATATTATTAAGAAAAATTTATCTAATATTAGAAAGTAAATGACATTAATTAAATTTAAAAAAAAGAAATGACACATTTTAATTTAATGCCTAAAAAGTGACTTTTTTTAACATCCTAGTTAAATTTAAAATATTTGTTAAAATCCATTTATTTTTGTTTTATAATTATGTTTTTTATTTTTATTAGAATTTATAAAGTATACTTAATTATATAAATATTTTTATATAACTTTTATGCTCAAACAAACAAATTCTTACAATAAATATTTTATTATTAAATGAATGTATATCAAAATAAGTTTGATATACATTAGGATTCTAATGTTTATTAGAAGTAGAGTTTCATATTGTTTATACTTCTTATGTTCATAAATATATAGGTTTTGGAGAAGTATTATAAACATCTTTATCGATCAATAAAATTCAGAGTTCTCTTATTTCTTTTGTTTTTTGTCCTCTTTATTATTTATTTTATAACATGTTATCAATACGATACTTAATTTTCATAGATCCACTATCCCTTTCTAGATTTTTTTTTTTCTAAAGAAAGATTTCAAGATACCTTTTGACAAAAAAATCCCATAACCTTGCCAACACTTGAACTTAGGCTTTGCTATTGTACACATCCTTCCTTAACCACTCAAATATGAATGTTCTTTCATTGCGTCAAAAGATCTATAAACATAGTGATAAACAAGAGAATAATGATAGTTCTCAAGATAACCATTTAAAGGGTAGATATAACTTATCTTATTAATGTGATATGAAAGATCATAGGTCACATATTTGTCGTATGCCCAAATATTTTTGTTTCTATTAATATTCTTTAAAGAAAAACCATATATGCCTCGTTGACAATATAACAATGAATACTATCCTTATAGATTGAAAGTATTTATTTTATTTGGTACTGAAACAAACCAATACTATTACAATATTTGGTTGCACAAAATTAGTTAAAAGCTCCAGAAGAGCAAATATATCAATATCTGATGAAAGCTTTAAGAAGTAATATAAGAAGATGAAAAAGAAGAGAAAAGTATTTTAATATCTATGTCACAAAACTAAAAACCTACCTATTACATAGAAGATTTCACTATTTATAGGAAATTAAGATGAATAATTGTAGCAGCAACTGGTTAACTGAATTAGTTGTACTAACCACCTGATCATGACTTCTAATCCTATTAATTGATTGTTAATGCTAAAAGATATTCATTGTAATGGTTCTCGTATTAAGATTATGAATGAGAAAAATTTATATTTGGTATGATAAAGAATCGATTATTGCGTTATATCATGCACAATCCTTGAATGCTTAAGATTTGATATGCATGTTAGAATGATAATTTAGACATTCTTTACATGAGAAATTGAATTGACTATGATTATCTAACATTTTTCGTCATCATCCCCATGAAAAGTTGAAAGCAAAATATTTGACCATTTAATATCCACTTGAATTGTGGAATAATTTTAAGAGAAAAAATAACCACCAAATTATAATAAATTTATCTAAAACCCCTTATGGTTGGATGTACCTGAAGTTGTAAAATTTTAAAATTGTGAGTTTAACTTTATAGTATTCAGGATAAGTCCTCAATTAAAATTATGTGAGAATACTACTAATGAGAACTTGTTAGAGAATTTGTTTTAACTTTTCATGCTTCAAATGTGCTCCAATATTACTGATGAGAACTTAATAGAGAATTTGTTCTAACTTTTCATGTTTCAAATGTGCTATTGCAGTAGCAATATCATGAAAAAGATTTGAAGATATGTTCTAAATGTTTACTTGTGGTTGAATAAAAGGAAAAGCTATTAATCAAAATCATGAAGTCCATCCTACTAGATCTGTTCCATTTTCTAAAGTCAATTCAACAATACATAATCAATCTGAAAGATGTAATCATGGACGTGGTAGGTGGAACTATAATAATCGTGAAAGGGATGACCATATTAGTTTTTCTCACCATCAGAAGTGGAAAAGTACAGAGTAATAAAGGAAGAATAAGGATTCCCAAGAAAACCTTTTAATGAGTGAATATAACTTATGTTATCGATGTGGTATGAAAAGTCATTGGTTGCATACCTATCGTACACCTAAACATTAAGTATGAACTTCATCCTTTTTTGTGGATTGTGAAACTAATTACTTAATATTAGATATCTTACTAGTAATAATTCTTCTCACCATTAAAAGTGGAAATACAAAGATAAATAAGAAAACAACAAGAATTGTCAATATAACCTTTCAAAAAAGAAAGATAGCTTATGAAAAGTTGTTGGTTATGTTCCTGTCATGCACATAAAAAAATTTACTATTCAATTAATATTTCTTAAAGGAAAGGAAACATATGTCCCGAAGACAATAAAACAGTGTATACTATCCTTAGGGATAAGAAGCATTTTTCTTGTTTGGTAATAAACGAACCAATCTTTGGTGATACAAAATTAATTTAAGGCTCTAGAAGAGCTAATATGTTGTTACCCTATGTTCAATGTGATAATGAAACGTGTTAATATTTCATAGTATAAAATTAATTCAAGGCTCTAGAAGAGCTAATACATTGTTATCGAAGAAGCAAAGCAAGAACTAATGCATTATGTTCTAGTCAGTCTCAAATAAATTATTATGTTTAAAAAGGATATTCACTATAACAAATATCATTTTGAGACTATGGATGAAATCTAACGCCCCAATTTTCGGGAATCCTGTGAATGTTGGCATAGGTTTAATTATGTTAGTGGGCCTCTAGAAAGCCCAAACTTAATATAGAACCCGACAATTTTAGTTAACTTTTTTTCCATAAGAAAAAGGGGGTGAAATTATGAAATAGAACCTATGAGAAAATGTTTAAAAATGCTATAGGCTAAATTGAAGTGGCCAAATAAATAGGAGTGCAAAATAGGAGGATTTGCATGACAAACCTCCCATTTTACATGAAGTGGCCAACAATCATGTTGTTGTAGACAAAATGTGCACTTGATATCCATAATTTATGGTACAAATTGATACAAATTGATAATGGGTTAGGTAAATGTTCCATGATAATGTGTTAGGTAAATATTTCATGATAATGGGTTAGGTAAATGTTCTATGATGGAATTTCATGTCTTTTGTATTAAAGAATTAAATGGATGAAATATGAAGTTTTATTAAAAGAAAAAGGGGTGAAAAGAACAAAGTTTTGTCCATCTTTGTTCATCATAGCTGAAAGTTAGAGAAGAGAAAGGAGAGGAGAAAGCTCTTGAGTATTCGGTCATTAGGAGGAGGAAAATTGAAGGTAAGTTCTTGGTACCTTGCTTCTATTTTGAGGTTCATGAGTTCTTCTTGATTCTACCTTAACTCTTGAAGTATATTTTGATTTTTAGTTGTGTTGTGAGGATTTAGTCATGAATTAAAATGAAGGAAATGGTTGTTGTTTCATGTTCTTTTGATGAAAAATGGAATATAGGTGAAGTTGAGCCAAACAAATGAGCATGCATGTGCCTTAGATGCTAAGGGGAAAAATCGGCTAACATGTTATGCTTTAAAATGATGAAATGGAGATTATACTTAAGTAAAATCATAGATATGTAATGATTGATTGGTGATATACATGTTTAAATAACAAGCATGCAAGTTAGGTGTGAAAGAGTGATTTGGTAATAAATCTGCTTGGGACAGCAGCAGTAACGTGACTTTGGAAAATCACCATAAATTGTGGGAGATGAGTTAGAAGCTGTATAAATTATGTAATTAAAGCTTAATGAGTCTAGTTTCAAATGGAATAAACAAGAACATATTTTGAATTCTGTACAATGAGAAATTTGATTCGTAATGAAGAGTGGTCAGATTAGTCAAACAGTGAAACATGGGAAACTTTAAGAAAAATCTGGTATTGATTGGCCATACCAAAAATTCTGAAAATTTTAAGGATATAAGATATATGAGTCTATTTTCAGGGAAAATTAACGGCACTTGATTTGGAGTTTCGTAGCTCCAGTTATAAATAATTTAGTGACTGTTGCTCAGGAAGACAGCTTGCAGTGAAATTATGATTATGTGGTAAACATTGACAAAAATTTGTTAATGAGTTGCTTATTGATTTCTTATAAGCTTACTCTGATCTGTAGGTGTGGTTGGCCGAATATTGTAAGGGGTTAATACGTAGTTTGTATTTGAATAGTTAGATTAACGTGTTAGTAATCCAATTGTAGGCGGTTCGTGTGTGGATCTCGTCAGCATATCGTTGCAAACAGGTGTGTAACTAACACCCTCTTTCTTAGTCTGGATCGGCAAAAGTCGAAATGCCGAAATACCGAAAATCGGTATTTTGTAGATTTGCGAGTGTGCGAATGCTCGTGAGGTAAATCGATTAATGTTTTTGGTAAGCTGTAAAATTTGGACTGCAAAGTGCATGATTTCTGTGCCCTCGATATTTTTGGGCTTAATGGGCCAAAATTGGAATGATGGGCCAACGGGCCCAATTCGGTAAGAACCCTCGGTACGTGATTCTGTTAGTACGTGAAAAGTAGGAATATGCATGAAAAACCCTAAAATAGATAAATTACTGAAATACCTTTAAAAGTGGAAAATTTACAGTTTTACCCATAGTAGATAAATTACCGAAATACCCCTAGGGTTAAATTGACCTAAATGCATGTTTGACTTGTTGTTATTTACTGCATGCCATGTTGTTATTATCTGATGCATGGGATTGGGATATTGACGGAGGAAGTACTGAAAGTGGCTTGTCCACGTACTGGAGGTTTTGCCTCAATTTACTGTTAACTGAGCAGCAAGGCTGCAACTGTGGAGTGTTGGGCTGGGTGGGTTGAGCTATTCCCCACATAGAGTGTAGGGCTGGTACGGGTGGAGTGTAGTGGTTGGTGGGTTGAGTAGTCTCCCCAAATGGGCTTGCATATGTTATTGATGTTGCATGTATTTTGAAATGGGCCTATGGGCCATATTGTTATCTGAATAAGGGGCTAAGGCCCAGTTTATTATAATCTGAAAAGGGCTCTGGCCCAATACCACTGTTACTTGAATGGGCTTAGGCCCAATGGACTGGAGCTGACTTGGGCTTTGAATGGGTTGTCCTTACACACTGAGTTTCCCTAAACTCACCCCTTTTATTTTCATTCACGCAGGAAATCCCCAACCATAGTGGGCTTGGAGCTGTGAGGGAATTCGGAGTGGCCACCCGTTCTGAAAGTTTGATTTTCTTCTAGTGAACTGGACATCCTTTTATTTACGTTTGAAGTTTTGGGTTTTTAAATGTAATAAGGCCGCTTAATTATTTTTGATGGTTTTAATATGTATTACTAAGATAGGTATTACTTATTTTAACTGTTGAAATTGGACAGCTTTAGGGCGCGTTTTTAAAAACAACAATTGATTTGAAAATAACACGACAACAAGCAAAGCTTCCGCAATGAAAATATTTTCCAAAATTAATCACTTTTCCTAAAAATGACTTAATCAAATCGGTTTCCTAGAAATATCCATGACGTTAAGGTGTGGCAATGGCGATATGCATGTCTAGGATTGGATCCGAAGGGAGCTTGGTACTTAAACAGTCCGATGGACTCACCACCTCTTTTCCGGTTTCCTACCTGGTGCACAGCTTCCATTCACTTTAACCTATAATGAAATTCTCTTTTAAAACACTAAGTAAGTTTTTCTAGATCAACAATATAAAATGTTTTGAACGCTTTGATGTGGCATGTCGGATCCGGTCATAACGTCTGAGCCGGGTTCGGGGTGTTACATGAAAAGATTAATTCTTATGTATTAAATCAATCAAAATTTGGTAAGATTTTGTATTTGACAATTATCGTTTTCCCTCTAGTTTTTATTATGCATATATTAGTATGGTTAAATCATATGAGATGATAAACTAGAAGTTTATATTAGAATTGTCGAATAACATGAATAATAACTAGAAGTTTACTAGCCCAAATATACTAATTAGTTGGCATGACCAATTAGATTATCTCGATCAATAATAATACAACAAAATGAGAATTTACATAGAAGTTTATTAAAAAACCTGAAGATTTTTTATTTTAAAGATTTTTTTCAGTATTGTTTATTCTCAAAGAATATGAATTATTAGAATGCCACTAACAAAAGTTGAGATTGAATCTCTAATATTTCTAAAACAAATATGGCCCCATTTATCCAACAAGTGGATATTTTGACAAAATTTCGATAAATGCATCTACAAGTTAACTACATGTGAGTTATTAACTCATAACCTGCAGTTTGTGAGATTACTTGTTTAATTATTTTTTTAAGAACAAAACTTTTAGATTATGCAATTGAGACAATTCTTGCTAACGTTGGTAAGTATATTACTTAGACTTTCAATGTTTATTGTATGTTAGATTGTTAGTGCAATTAATTATCGCAAAAGCATGTTTATACAAATAAAATGTTTTAGCATAATTAATGATTAAATGCCTCCAGTTAGTAGCTAAAATATTACTTTTGAGAACAAAATTTTTTGTATATAAGGATATGATATTTTATATGAATTTACGCATCATGCCAATAAATTGTGATAAGTACTCTTCATTACAAGTCATCTTTGGTCATGAGCCAAATACAACCCATTTTAGAATTTTTGAATATGCAATATATGTTTAAGTTTCTCCACCACAATATAAAAATGAGTATTCAAATAATGTGGGAGAATATATATTAATTATGAATCTCCTTGTATTACTAGATGTTTTAAACGAATTTGAGATTTAATTATGACATGATTTGGATTTTGATTTGATAGTTTTCCAAACATTAATGGGAAAGAAATAATAGCTAGATGAAATAATTACTTGAATGAATTATCATTATCTAGATCCTTATAGAAAATACTTTGAACCAAAAGTTTAAAAGATAATTCACTTTATTGTAAGTTAACTACCAAATGTATTTATTGATCTAATAAGAATAACTAAGTCTTAAATAACAACTGATGTGTCAAAGTCCTAGTAGGACAATCTGTTAAAATAAATAAAAGTAATGCATGCCTGAAGTATGGTAGAATTAGTTCCAAATATGAAAATTCTTATAAAATATAATAATAAATCAAGATGGTCATATAGTGGAGATGAGTGCTCCAGAAGACACCCAAAACATAATTAATTATTCAAACTCCAGAAGAGATTCAAGTATCTAGATATGGAAATCGTGAAAATAAGGGGATATCAATAAGTTATGTCAGTACGAGAAAGTATTAAAAATAAAGAGATTAAAAATTATGGACAATAATTTTGCATGAAATAGTATTATTGAAATAATGAGAGAAAAATGAGGTTCTTGAATAAATTTGTCAAGAAATATACATGGAATAGATTTCAAAAATAAAAAGATACAATGCAACTAGAATTGAATTGTGAAGTTTTTGGGCTAGCAATCCAAGCATCTCAAGGTATAAAGCTAGTGGGGTATAAATACATAGTTTTGAAAAAATGAAATATGAAATATGAATTTTTTTGCTGAGTCCTAGCATTGATTATGAAAGATATTTTTTTTTGTGGTAAATGCAATAACCTTTAGATATCTTATTAGTGTGATAGTTCATGAAAAGATTTGACATGTGTCTTATGACTGTTGTTACAATATTTATACAAATAACTATATAGTGGTAGTTTATATTAAAATCCTTGAAAGATTTAGAATGCTAAATGCATAAAGAAATTTGATGCGAGCATGCCCCACGCAACAGCTAGCTCGAGCAAGGACTTCCTGGTGCTACCTCAAGGTCCTGTCACTCGAGCTCGAGCCAAGGTGTTTAAAGAGTCTATTGCAGCTTTTGTGGCTCAACTTTGGGATGAAAGACTATTAGGATGTTCCAAGAAAGCTTATCCCAGCTCTCTGAATTTACCGTTCAATTGCCTACAAGTCCAGTTCAGCTCACCGAGCTCACCACCAGCTCAAGTCTGCTTACATTCAGCTCAAAACCAGCTCACTAGCTTGGAATTCAGCTCACTTCTAGTTCCCCAGCTCGGGTCTAGCTCACTACCAGCTCACGAGTCTAAGCCCAACTCGGTTTTAGCTCATAAGCTAAACTTCAGCTCATGAAGTCCAACTTTGACTTCATTTATTTACTATTGACTTAAATTTAATAAGTCTATTAAAAGTTATTTAATATACTATATAATAAATTGGGTTCATATTAGTAGTATTAATTATGTCTTAAAATGCTTAATTGATGTTAATTAAATTTAGTCACAGCTGAATTTAATTCTTTTACTTGTGTTAACATTAGCCAAAATTTTCACATGGCTACAATTAATTTTTGTTCACATGTCTTGTGTAGGAACACCAATGGACACATGAGGTTTGAAGAGACATCACTTTTAGAGGTTGCATGGACGGCTAAGGTGCATGGACACTCAAGATGCATGAATCGGTTAAATGCATGAATGGCAAGGTGCATTGATTCCAAGGGTTCATGAATGACCAAGAGCCATGAATGTTGTGCTACCTATTCATCTAAACAAGTGACTATTTGGACAAAAGGACATAATACATGCATGAGATGGTTGGCCGAATGACTTCTTCCATGAACCTCCACATTCTGTTTCACATTGTGTTCACACAAGTTTTTTAAGTTCACCATGTTCACACCTATGGACTCTTCAGGTTGTGGCATTCACACCTATTTTGGCCCTTGGAGTAACACCATTTAATTCATGATTTTTGGCTAAAGGTTGTCACTTAATTGCTTCATTAAATAAGGGAGGCCAAAGCTAGCAAGTGTCCCTTGGAGCTTCATTCATTCATTTGTCATTTCTTAAGCATGAAGCATTCACAATTCATGTTCCATAGCCGAATTTAGTCATGCACATTAAGGATTAATTTTCTAGAATTCTTTTTACTTAATTTGTAAGTATGAAAGGCCATTCGGCTACCTAGACTATAGGCCTATAAATACTTGTTAATTTTCCATGTAGAAGAACTTTTTGACTCTTTGTGAATGTTATGCTGCCAAAATTGTGAGGCAACTTTTTCTCTATTTCGTTCAAAGATTCGATTGGCTTTCCTAGTGTTCTAGTTGTGTCAACCGTTTTCTTTGTCGAACCCGAACTTATCACTACCTGTAGTGTGGCGTTCAAACATACTGAGGTTCCTATCTTGTTAGATAGTGGGTCGAGGTTTCCTTTACAATCCTAAACCGAACTGAAAGGGCTTAAAAACAATGGGTCGGTACCATATCGGTATTGGTTCTTGTAAGCACCTCCATTAGTTCAAACCCGTTTCTTCTTTACCAAATCGTACCTAAACCGACCAATTCATTCATACCAATTTCTTTCTTACTTCACCGTTCTAAATCCACTAAACTAATTCCAACTCCAACCTAACTCAACTAAACCTAGCGTAACTTCTTGTCGACGATCGGGCAATCACTAATACGACTCAACTCACCCGAGACGGATCGTATCAAAATTACTAGGAAATTATTCAATACAGTTGTGTAAATATTTATATGAATTGATTAGAACATATGTATTAGTATAAAATTATAATGATCAAAGTTTTGTTATGGTTATTGTTGGAACTCTTGAAGAGAAAAAAATATATTTTTTCTCAAAATTTTTCCTCACTCATGACTTTCAAAAGAATTGTGATATAAAATGCTTAGCAAATGTGTTCAAGTAATCATTTAAAAAGCTAACATCTAATATTGTAATACATATAATTTGAGATATCATGTGGTGTTGTCATGCAGAGAAGTAAATACGCACTATACTCTTTTTCTCTTAACCAAAGTTTTAACAATTGGTTTTCCTAGTAAAATTTTTAATAAGGCAGCATGTTGTGCATATTATAGATATGTGTACTCTTTTCCCTTCACTAATAATTTTTTTTTCACAGGGCTTTTATATTATTAAGGTTTTAACGACGTACATTATCTATCTATTAATGGACATCCATGGGGAAATGTTATAAATATTTTATTATTAAGTAAATGTTCATCAAAATCTAGATAAGTTTGATATATATGCATTAGAACTCTAATGTTCATCAGAATTAGAGCTTTATGTTTTTTATACCTTTTATGTTTATAAATATAGACTTTGGAGTAGCATTGTAAGCATTTCTATTGATCAATAAAATTTAGAGCTCTCTTTTTTGTTTTTTGTCCTCTTTGTTATTTATTTCATAACATATATTTGGTTTAGTTTTCTATGTCCTTGAAGCATTGGCTAGAATTTTTGTATAGTATTTACAATAATCTGGGTTCAAATTTTATCATTTATTTTTCTCTTCCCTAATATCATAATGATAAAATATATAATATAATAAAACATATATAAATATATAATGTAAAATATTATATAATGTTTCTGAGTGAGATCGAAAATATCATTTCGAAGTCAAGCTTGGAGCTAGGAGCTAAACTATTAAATAAATTTATGAATAGCATAAGAGTGAAAAAAACTTAATTTGATTCAAAATAATTTTAATTTTAAGTTAATCGAATTGAGTTATTTGATTTTTTGAATCAACTAAATAAGTGATTCGTATTTCTAGGTTTGAGCCAAGTTGATTTTTTACAAGCTCGAATAACTGAAAAACCAATTAAAAATTATATAAATACCCCTTATTTCTTTGTCAATTTTAAAAATTAACAAATCGCTACCTATAGAAAATATTACAGAATATACATAAAAAGTTAAATGATAATAAAAAAATTTCCCAAAAATTTATTAAAAATAATAATATTTGAAATATATATAAAATTCTAAAAGGAAATTTCATAAAAATGTTAAATTGTAAAAATTATAAATTTTTCTTTCAAAATGATGAATTCAAAATTTAACCAAATAAATTACTGATGAAGTTTATTATACTAAATTTCAGAAAAAAAAATCTTATATTAAGATATTTTATTTTATTCTGAAAGAATTTTTAAATATAAACTTTATTTATTTTGTTCTAAAAGAGTTTTTAAATATATAATTTTAAAGTTTTAATTTGATTTATTTTATTTTAAAATTTAACTCTAATAAATTTATTTAAATTCACTTGTTTGTTTCATTAAAATTTAAATTGAATTAAGATGAGAAAATTCAACTCCTCAACTTGATATATTCTATCAAACACTTACCATGTTCATATATATATATCAGATGAAAATCGGGGGAAAAGAAATCCCCCGTCTCGCCTCATTTCCATCGATACTGTGGGCCACAGTTAAAAACATTACTCTCAATCCCAATTATTGAACCATGGTCTCCTCAAGATAAATAGATAGCAGGTACCCTAACGTTCCCTTGTAAAGGCACTTTACTTTATATCAGCTTGTTCCCTTTGTTGAAATTCTTAAGTTGAGCTAAGCCCGTTTAATCCTTGCAAAACCAAACTTAATAATTGTGTTTTTCCTTCTATGCAATGATCTCCGACAAGAGAGCAGCGAATGCCATGGGAGGCAAGACTGCTAGAGCCTGCGATGGCTGTCTACGAAAGCGTGCTCGTTGGTATTGTTCAGCTGATGATGCCTTCCTTTGCCAAGGTTGCGATACATCAGTCCACTCCGCTAACCAGTTAGCCAGTAGACATACAAGGGTTAGGCTTGAAACTGCATCTTCCAGGTTCAATGCTTCTGTTATCAACAACAGTGCTACTGATCAAGATGCTCTGCCAGCATGGCACCAAGGTTTCACTCGAAAGGCAAGAACACCAAGGCAAAACAGGTCCATACAGGGGCAACAAAAAAGTGAGGGAAAAGTATGGGATTTGAACCCTCTTGTTCCTGAGGTTGGTTGTGAAGACGGGTCAGCTGAAGAGACTGAAGACCAGCTGCTTTGCAGAGTCCCTGTATTCGATCCTTTTTCTGCTGAATTACGTGATATGGCAAATGAAAACGGGAATCTAGTAGTTGATGGTTTTGAAGATGAAGGAACATGCCAGTTGGATGATGGTTTACATGGTTTTTTACCTTCAGATTTGGATCTTGCCCAGTTTGCTGCTGATGTTGAGAGCTTACTAGGAGATGGACTAGATGAGAATAATACTTGTAATCACACCAAAGGAACTGAATTGATGGACTGCAAACAGGAAGATGAAAGTAATGCTTTTCAAGAACGCAAAATAAAAGATGAAGAAGAAGAAGAGGAAGGTATTATAACGGCTTGTTGCTTTGATTCAGATTTTGATGTAACAAGATCATCTTATGAGTCACCAACGATTGGTGATCAAGAGGAGGAAGAGAAGGTGGTTCCAGTGGCGGAGGCACCAATAATGGATGGTGAAATTAAGGCAGAAAAGAAGAGGAGCATGCTGCTGAGGCTGGATTATGAGTCAGTCATCACTGCTTGGGCCACCCAAGGCTCTCCCTGGACATCAGGAACCCGACCTGAATTCAACCCCGATGATTTCATGGTAATATATCTACATCCCTCTCCTGCTTTTCTTCTTCACTTCTCCTATATATGTGTGTATATATATATATGGTGATAATGGAAACTTGAATCCCTAGCTAATTATAGTGAAACTTTCAGGGCTCAAACCCTAACGAGGGCATAGGGGGTATATGCAGCCAGGGAAAAAGGAACATTACAGACGGAGAAAGAGAAGCAAGGGTATCAAGGTACAGAGAGAAACGAAGAACCAGACTGTTTTCGAAGAAGATAAGGTACCAAGTGAGGAAGCTGAATGCTGAGAAAAGGCCTAGAATCAAAGGCAGGTTCGTTAAGAGAGCGTCCTTTGTGGGTGGGGACTGTTTTTCCTATTATATCAAATAAGTAGTAAAAATAAAACTGCCAAATCTTGATGTTTGTTTGTTGGCAAGAATTGGCAGTAGTAGCAGTAGCCAAAACCCAGACTATGTTGGCCAAGTTTAGTTTTAAATGAATAATTATTAATGCGGAACTATACTGTTAGACTTCTCTCTAACAGTACTGCTGATATCCACCTAATGGTTGAAGGCTACGATCTTAATTAACCGAATACGTTGTAACGTTGTAAAGCAGTGAAGTTAGTTTCTTGTTTCTAATTTCCATCTTCTTCTTCGTATAGATGAACAGTTTTGTTTCATTTTTCCACATATATAATATGTGTGTATATATGAATGTATGTAATTGTTATGAATAGACTCTACCAAATTTGTTCAACTTAGACTTAAATTGAATTGCCACATTTATACAGGAGAAGACGGAGACGAAACTTTATTACCTACTTTTGAACTCAAATTGGCTAATCAATTAATGATAATCCTATCCCATTGATATCTTTTGCTTCACCTTAAATTTTATTATTGTTCCATAATATTTGATTATTTAAGACCTCTATTCCAAATTAAGTGTTAACAACTCTATTTCAAATATCCCTTTCAAAAAATGTTATTAAGGTATTGAATTTTTTTATTGATAAATTTTATTAATATTCATAAAACAATTTTTTTTATACAATGTTTACTACTAGTCATAATCTCTCCTCAATTCTTAAATAGAAAGATAAAACATGCTTGAGCACACTTAAACCCACAAGTTTATGTAATCACAACCATATAAATATCAACTGAGTTAAAACTACAACAAAATTCTAAATATTAATGAAATAAATGTTCCTATAATTAACCATATAATAATATATATATATACAAAGCTCTTAACTTTCTAATGTCTTAACATTATAAAATTTTGAACTTGGTAAGAAAAGAAAGGAAAATTGTAATATAAACTCCAAATTTTGGATGTTATATTTTTGTAATAAATCCTTTTAATTTTATTATATTTAATAATTCAAATTATAATTTTACATAATAAATCAGTGTGAATTTAAAAACCATTTTAAAGAAATTCTTTTAATCTTTTTGCGAATTAAATATAATATTAAAATTGAAATAGATATTTGAAATATAAATAAAGCTACAATAAATCATTTAGTGGTCTCAAAATTTAAATTTAATTAACAATCTAAATTCATAGTTAATAATTAAGATTAAGTTAGAAAGTGTATATAAAAATAGAATTTCACTTAATCTACTATTATAATATTTATATTTAAAAATAATTTAAAAATATTGTTTATTTAAATTCAGCCTTTTGATTTCTTAACTATATTATTAACGAAACATTACAAAATTGAATTTTTTAAAAGAATAATTAAATGTAATTGAATTTAATACATAGTAAAGAAAACTAGTAACATAATAAATAATAATTATATTTAAAAAAATTGCCTAATAACTTTTTCTATCACATAGAGAATTATAACTTTAAAAATAAAGCAATTTAATATGAATTTGATAATAATTGCCAGATTTTGCAGATACATTTGATTGGGATGGTAGGTGTTTAAAGAATTGAATCCAAGTATCATCTTTCTTCCCAATGAAAATAGCAAAAAGTGAAAAAACAAAAACTTGTCTCTCCAGAAATTGTGATCCCTCTGCACTACTTTCACAAGCTTGGTGGTCCTAAAACTTAAAATCGAGTGTCAATTTTCAGAGAACGACATGTTATATATTTTCTTGACAGAAAAGTTTAAATTAGTGAAAGTTACTTTATTTTAAGGTCCGGCCGTCTGGTATATGGTGGACCATAACATGTGAAATGACCTTTTTGTCCTTAAATATTAAATAATAAGTTCGAATTTTGGAAACGACATTATTCGGAGGTGCAACCACAAATCTGAAGATGGATAGTAAAATAGATAATACCAAGAAAAAGTAATTATTTAAAATTAAAATTAATAATTTTATTTAGGGTAAACTACACTCAAGGTCACTAAACTATTAGTACGTTTACATTTTGGTCACTCAACTTTAAAAAATTACACAATAGTTATTAAACTTTTCGAAAGTTTTTATTTATGTCATTAAGATTGTAAAATTGTTGTTGTATGGCCTTCTTCCCTTTCTCTTCTATAATTTTTTTTCATGAAACATTTTTTAATGTTATAAATCTACGAACCAAAATCCAAACAATTTTCTTCTTTGATCTCCTACATTGATGGTCGGATTGACTTGGATCTAAGGCATGTTCTACTCATTGATTAGTACTGATCCATCGTACAGATTGTACATTCGTCTCTTGGAGCTCTCTAGTCATACTTCTTTTTTTAAATAAAGACCGAATGACTTAAATAAAAACTTTTAAATTATTTAGTAACTTAAATGAAAACTTTCCAATAGTTCAGTGACTATTTTGTAACTTTTAAAGTTGATTGACCAAAATGTAAACTTACTATTAATTTACTGACCTTGGGTGTAGTTTACCCTTTTATTTGTTTATGTGATTCTTTTATGGGTAAACTACACTATTAGTCATTAAATTATGGTTAAGTTTTCGTTTAGGTCACTTAACTAAAAAAGTTACAATCTGGTCGTTGAACTATACAAAAGTTATCATTTAAGTCATTAGACTGTTAAAATCGGTGCTGTATGACTTTCTTTATTTGTACTACTTGCACTAATCAAAAACTCTCTTTGCCTTTCTCTTCTACAGTTCAGTTTTTTTTCATGAAATAGCTTTGAACATTACGAATCTACAAACCAAAATTAAAATAGATTTTTTTTCTCCGTTCTCCAACACTAACTATCAAATTGACTTGGATTTAAGGTATATTATTCTATCTATTGATAGATACTGATCTTTCATACCAATCGTTGAATTATTGCGTGGAACTCGCTAGTGGAACTTTTTAAAAAAAAAAAATCTTAGCAGCCGAGTGACTTAAATAAAAACTTTTGAATAGTTAAGTGACTTACATTAAAATTTTCAAATAGTTCAAAAAATTAAATTATAACTTTTTTAATTAATGGACCAAAACAAAAATTTACCCATAATTTAGTGAATAGTAGAATAACTTATTTTTTTAATATAAATAAAATCGCATTACGATTTGTTTATTTACGGTAAGCAATGATAATCCACAAGTCCTTAAAATGCTGAAAAAAAAAGTCTTTAAAATCAGAAAATGTCACTAAAATTAACAGATAATTTATGTAATCGAACAAAATAAAAATTTACATTTTTAGCATTTTCGATAAGACTTTCAATCATCAATCATGATTTTCACGTTAATTTTAATTTGACTTTTCTTTTCTTTTAATATTATTGCTTAATTACTATAAATTATTCAGCTGGTAATCTAATTTTAAAAATATTTTTATTTTGACTATCTAAAAAAATTCTTGTAATTTTATCACAATAGTTAGAAAATGTTTTTATTCTAGTTACTTAAACATTAACACTAAATTTGGTTCGCTGTAATGGAATAGAGTTGTAATGGAATAGAGCTGTAATAGAATTGAACTGTAATCAATAATTCAATTGTTTGGTTGAATGAAATGGAATAGAACTGTAATAGTATTCTTATGTTTGGTTGAATGGAATGATGTTGTAATAGCATAAGAAAAAAAACTAAAATGACCAAAATACCCTTAGTAGAATTTTTCTTAAGCAAGATAATTTTTGTTATTAAATTTTACCGGGATTATTATTAAATTTAATAATAATAAATAATTTAATCATATTTTAATATAATTATTACCAAATATAATTTAATAAAAATGGAAATATATAATTTAATAACATTCTTAATATAATTATTATTAAAATATGAATTAATAAAAATCATAATATAATCTCATGGGATCATAGTTGCCAATATTACAAATATAGGTCCAAAAATATTAATTATTCTCATTTTTATATTTATGAAAAATATTAAACATCTATACACCAAACAAACCCGAGCAAGCAGACCCTTATTTTAACTTCTCTATATTTTTCCCTAACCTTTTAACATCAATTCCAAAAATATTCCCCCAAAAATATCAAAAAAGAAAAAGGGTCCTGCTGTTGCCATTGATGTATCTTCAATCTGAATCACTTTCCATACTCCCATGACCTCCAATCCTATTGGTTTCTTCATCATGCCAAAACCCCACATCAAAAACATGAATCAGTTTCTTCCACAAGCCTATAATAGAAAGCAAAATGTTAGATCATGGCACCTTACTGACAAAAAAGCAATGAAGAAAATAAAATCACCTTTAGATATATACACACACAAAAATAAAAAAAAATGGGTGGAGGATAACAATAAGACTTTAGCTACTTTAGAAACAAACTACAACGAAATAGTTCTAAATAGAAGTCAGCAAATTTAAGTTCTAGCAGTAATAAGATATTCATGCCAATGAGTTTATAACAAAAGATCTACGAAAACACTATGATTCTGTCAATATCCACAAAATTGTTATAAATGACATTGTAATTAGTCTCAAAGCAAATCTTATGCCACCATAAAAAAAGATACAGGGATAGGCTCTATCTACTTGGTTCAAGATCCAAATGGTAAGAATAGAAGACATGAATCACTATTAATCATCAATCAAATTTCTTAACTGATGTAGTAGGATGGTAATGGATCAAATGGAGATATTCTTATCACATCAAAAATAAGGCGCATCTTAATAGAGTTCAAATTACCAAATTTAAGTTATAAATTAGGTTACTAAATCAAGATTAGATACGATGTATCCATCTGACAATGCTAGGAGATACATGTATCAAAAATCAAATCAGGACCAATCGAGAAAGTACTAATAACTTTTAGAATAACACAAGCAAATCCATACACTATGCTCAACACTTGTAACCAGGTTTTTTTTTTTGCCTATATTTAGGTGGTTTAAAAGGTTACAATTTTGAACATGTTTTCCAGTATATAATTTTAAGAAGCAATAAAAAGATTCATAGGACCAAAGAGCCTCGACAACAAAATACTAGTAAACGTAACTAATACAAGTTACAATGAAGGCCATTATATCGGAGGCGGAGCAAGTTCATCTTCATCCTCCCATAATTCCTTGATATCAGAGTCATCAATATCTTCATCATCCCATTTGCTTTTAAGTTGTTCCTTTGCAGGGAGAGGTGTAATCTCATCCTCTGCAACAATAACATACAACTTCTTAAGCAAAAAAAAAAAAGGGGTTTCAAGAGAAGGAAACCAAGAATAAAAAGAATGACATAATGCAATAGGTTCTCCAACTAAGATTGGAAACAAACCATAATCTTTAGCACTTATAAACAACTTAAAAACATATGAAATACATAATAGAAATGAATCTGCTTTGAGGTCTCTTTACACTTTAAAACTCCTAAACAAAACTACGAAGCGACTATCAGGTAATGTTTCAAGAAAAGAACTAGTGAATCCCAACAATTGAAGCCAAGACTAGATTCCCGGGATGTTTCCACAATTAGTGATCTTCTACTACATTCAGTTTTTCTTTTTAATCGAAAGAAAAAAACCCTAAATTTCTCTTTTTGGTCTGGTAACACCATAGTTGATTTCCCAAGAAACTCAAAGCAAACACCTTTTAAACATCTCAACTCAACCTCATAAAATCCAAAACCAAAAACAAGTGAAAACCCTAAATTTCAATAAACCCAATAAACATTTAGCTCTAAAAAATGAAATTTCTCACATTCAAGTTCATACATAATAAAACATACAAAAGAAAATAGAATCAATTATCAGTCAAAGCCTCAAAAATTAATAACAAATTCGAGCCAAAATTAAAGCTTACCCCAGTCTTCTATCTTCACTGAACAACAACTCGCCTTGTTATCTTTCTAGCATTTATGAAATCAAAGCAATGAAATCAAATAGGGGAAATAAAATAATGAAAAAGCAAAAAAAAAAGGAAAAAAGGTTGCAACTCTGCAACCAAAGGGTTTTATTGGCTTAAAAGGAATGATGCTTCAATAGATTGACTTAGGTCTCCTTTGTAATCAAAGGGAAAAGAAAAAAGGAAACATAGAGATAGGTAGAAAAGAAAGTTTCAGTTCCTTCCTTCTTTGGTAGAGGTGAGGGCAAAAATTGAAATTTGGAAAAAAAATTCTTAATCCAAGTGTTGAATGACGATTCAGTGATGAGAGAAGGGAATGGTTATTTAGCCAATTCCTGTAATAGACCTTGAATCAATTAGGTTAGTAATACCATTATAGTCAACCAAACTAATGTTTGGTGGTGGGCCCGCTGAATTGGGCTGGAACCTATTCATAAACCCCCCAACCAAACATGCTATAAATTTTTTACGGTGGTTGACTATACATGCCACATCATGTTTACAATTTCATTTGAGTCACCCAACTTCTAGGTTGCTTTTATTTTGGTCACTAAAAAAATATCTTTTTTTTAAGTATTAATCTAGGTAAAAAAAAGGATTAAAGTGAAAAAGCAGTAGAAGCTAAAATAATGCAATATAAATTGTTAAATTGTACTTATTTGCCCCTCAGCAAAAGTTTTAAGTTTCTTTTTTTTCAATATTAAAATTTTAAATTTCAAAACAGCAAAATCAATTAAAGAAATTGTTGAAATTTTTTTTCCCTTAATAGTGTCCTTCAATTTGTTATTATAATATTGAAATTAATTAATTTAATTTCCTTTGAAAATTTAAAACCAACTCAAATAATTCATAATAATTGTCTACGAAACCCAAATTTCTTTTGATTATATAATCTTGAATATTTCATACTAAGCTAAAAGCAAAGAAAAAAAATCGCTTGCAATAACAAAGTTAAGGGTAAACTACTTAAATGGTCACTAAACTTTTTGCATGTTTCTATTTTGGTCATTGAACTATAAAATTTTTCAACTTAATCACCAAACAATCTAAATTCGTATTCTTAGTCATTGTGTCATCAAAGCATAAATGACATGATGTGACACCCCACACCCAACCCAAGCAATAGATCCAAAATGCGAGACGCCACATTCTTTGCTAGAGTAACTCAGATTGTTTTAAACTTTGAAATAGTTCCTAGGTGTTCGTATAACACCCTATACCCTGCCTGGTCACCGAGCCTGAATATAAAGATGCCACACCACCGTCTCACTACTTGTACATTACAAGGTTCACTATTTTAAAGCTGACACATGTCATTCATAGCATTTGCACAAGTTTTAAGACATGCATACATTAATCATCATTAAATCATGCCAGACATGCATCAATGTAACTAACTGTGTTAAAAATTCAAGCATGTGGACCACTTAGCTAAATTTCAAAGATAATCACATAGGTATCGATATTGATCATAGGGTATCGATTTTTTTTAAGTGGTATCGATACCACTTGGAAAATTGATACCAAATTGCATTCTGTTTCTCACACAAAAATCATACTATCGAAAATTATTAGTACCTGTCATAGAGTATTGGTATATTTTTCCTGAGTATCAACACTCGACCAAAGGTATCGATACCAAATCTCTACTTTGACTTCCCTGCATGCTCCAAAACACAGAGGTATCATTTCTAAAACTTGATTATCGATACCTTTGCTACAGACCTAAAAAATATAGCATACAAAAGTATTTAGTCCATTCCAATTTCGTTTTTAAACATCATGCATAAATACTTCAACAAATAACCATACAAACAGTTAAATTTAACAGCTCAAAATGTCAGAAATGTGTCCAAGCAAGAAACATCATGCCATCATCAATGTTCATAAACCTAAGAATATTTAAAATGTAACACTCCTAACCCGTATCCGTTGTGACAGCCCTAAATTGACCCTAGTCGAAAAGTGGTTTTGGGACCACGAAACCGAGTCTTATAAATAATTAAAAGTTATATTCTGTGTTTATGATGTGAGTAAATGCATGTGTGAAAGTTTCATGCATTAATTTGATCATTTTTATGTGGATTTATTAAAATGGACTTATATGAAACATTGTTGGAAAGTGAGAGGTTAATCTTACAATGGTCTATTAGTACATGCATTTAAAAGAGTGGTTTTGCATGTCAATTTACCCATAATGAACATAGTGGCCGGCCAAGAAAAGATAATGCTCCACCAATTCAAATTTAAAATAATTTTGTATTAACAAATGAATTAATAATTGTAATAAAATGAATTAAATAAAAGAGAAGAAAGAGGATGGTGTTCATCTTCTTCTCCTACCTCTCTCAAGCCGAAACAAAGAGGAAAAATAAGGGAAAACTTACCTAGAGCAATTCGGCATTCATCTTTAGCTATTAGGAGGTAAGCTTTGAATTTGTTGATTTGGCTTTATATTATACTAAGTTAATTTGTGAATGCACTCTTGGTAATGTCAAGAAAGTTGAGATTTCCTATGGTGATTTGAGCAAGATGCCGAATGATTAAGTGTTGGAATTAGGGGCTATTTTCATGTTGTAGGGAACAATGGGGAATGACTAGAATGGGGTAAAGATTTTTGGATGAGTAGCTTAGAGACACCTTGTACATTTGGTCAAAAATTGAGTCTATTTAGAATGTTAATTTCTTCCTCTATGATCATTTTTTCTTGCATGTTAAATGGTTCTTGATAAGGCCGAATAAGTTATGAAAGTTTTTATAAATGTATGAAGTTCAAGGTGTAAAAATTTTAGTCTTGATGTTATGAATAATTTGGTTGAAATAAGGAGAATGGGAGTTGTCATTTAGGTTAAGATCAAAGAAATTAATCTTGTTAAAAATTTAAACTAATAATGCCCATATGTGTGATAGCCGAACATAGACTTTGTTTAAAGTCTTGGTCAAAGGCCGGTTAAGTGTTTTAAATGGATAAGCTAGGTGTTTGATTTTTTTTTGGTTCGGCATAGTACATGATATTTTGCTAGTGAGGTTTTGAATAATTTAATTAATGTTAGATATATGAAAAAATTCTTATGTTCAGTTTTGGACGATATATATGTATGTACAAATAACCTATTTAGCTATGGATATCTAAGGTGTTAAATAATAAAACTCTTGATGACTTGGGTTATATAGCATTCGGCCAAAGACTATATGGGCTTGCTAATTCAGTTTAAGTGAAGAAACTATGATAGAGAGATATGACTAAATTGTGGACTTTGACAATTTAAATGATTCATTTGACTTGTGTACCGACTTAGGATGATATGTGTTTCTATATGAAGTTAGATGGTGTTGATGAAATTCGATAATGCATGATGTTTAAATAGTATTGAACAAGGTCATTGTACTTAAATTGTATGACATACATGTATTGAATGGAATTGCCCAAGTGAAAAATAATTAAATAAATTTATTTGTTTAAATTTAAGCTCAAGAGCAAAGGGGAACTAAATTTGATAAAGGAAAGGAAAAAGTGGTCGAATAGCTGTTGAAATCGTTCGACAACAACCGAGGTAAGCCTTCGAGTAATGGAACTTAGTTTATGATTTGTTTAAGTCATGACATATAAGCATAACAAATAAACAGTGATATAATGAATCTACTTGAGTTACATATATTGAGGTAATTAGTTTATACTTATGACGGGCATCCAAATACGAATAGAGGTCATGTTATGAAGCAAGTCAAAATCATGCTCTTTGTATGTGGCTATTGAGCCGAAATTGGTAAAGTTTGATAAATGTCTTGTGTTTGAGCTTTAGTAATAAAAATGAAATAAGGATGTGTCATGATTTATTGATATATGTGCATGATTATTCGAATGATATCCGGGCTAAGTCCCGAAGGCATTTGTGCGAGTTGCTATATCCGGGCTAAGTCCCGAAGGCTTTTGTGCTAGTGACTATATCCGGGCTATGTCCCGAAGGCATTTGTGCTATTGACTATATCCGGGCTAAGTCCCGAAGGCATTTGTGCGAGTTGCTATATCCGGGCCAAGACCCGAAGGCATTTGTGCGAGTTGTTATATCCGGCTAAATCCCGAAGATGCTTGGGTTTGGAAGTGAGCGATTTTGCTGTAATAGTTTCAATTAATACGCTCATAAATCCAAAAGATAAGGTATGTTTCGTATATGCATCGGAAAAGTCAAATCGTTTTAAATAGTATCCGTTCAATTGATTAACGAATTTTCGGCCTTTAGTTAGGTTGATACCTTGTGTATGAACATATTTTTTGAAGCGTGAAGTAAGTATGATTATGAGAATGTGCATATATGAAGTTATTCATTTAGCCATATGAATGTTATACCTTAGCCGAACTAATTTCATTATTCAAAACTTACTAAGCATTAAATGCTTATTCCGTTTCTTTGATTCTCTGTTTTATAGATTTTGGTTCGTCAGCTATCGGACTCGGGAGTGTCAAAGTCGAAGTCATCCACACTATCAAAGCCCTTTTGGTACTCTTTTAGTTGAACTCTGAAAATGGCATGTATAGGACTACCCTTTTGTTGTTAGTCAAGTACCTTCGGTAATGTATATATTTGGATAGCCATGCGAAAATGGCTTATATATGTTTTGACCATAGCGTTATAATCATTTTGTATGTTGTTCATTGAGTGGTATGGAAATGTTGGTAATGATTAGCCATTGGAATGGTTAATCACGATCATTTTGGTGCTATGTATGACAAAACTCTAGTTGATCCATGGAAAATCATGAAATAGGTATAGTCTACCTTAAAAACAGATGCTGACAGCAGCAGTGATGTGAATTTGAAAAAATCACTAAAAATAGTAGGAATGGAATTAAATAGCGAATAAATTATGTAATCTAACCTTGATGAGTCTATTTTCATATGGAAGAAACGAAACAATCATATGAGCTGTATTTTAAGGGATGTTTAAGTTTTCGTGAAACAGGGCCAGAGCGATTTCTGGATCCCCTATTCTAATTTTGTAAATTCACTATAAATTAACTAGAGATAATTAGAATTCATGCACTATATGTACAGATTCCTTTTCGAGTCTAGTTTCTTTAGAAACAAATGTCATAAGTATTGAAGCCCTGTACAGGAAGATATCTAAGTCGTAATACATGAAGGTCAGAGTAGTCGAACCCTGTAACAGGGGAGACTTTAATTAATAAACTGTACTAATTGGCTTGGCCAAAAATTCTAGAAAAAAACTTGTAGATGGATATATGAGTCTAGTTTCAGGGAAAATTTACGGAATCAGTTTTTGTGTTTTGGAACTCGAGATATGATTTTTAAGGTGACAGTGATGCAGTTAGTCAGCTTGCCTGGAAATGGTAAAATGAACTGTATAAAGAAGTGAATTAAGTCCGTTACCACCTCGTGTCTGACTTCGGCAACGGTCTCGGGTACGAGGTGTTACAATTTTATTGGTATCAGAGCCACGATTTAGTCGATTCTAGGACTACCGTAATACGTTTGGGTCTAGCTATACATGCCATTATGTATCTATTTGATAGTGTGGTGATTTCTGACAGTTAAAAATGTGTTTGTTTATAGTAATGGATCCCGATCCCAACCGAGCGGTAGCTAATGATGTTGAGAGTGTAGCGCCTGCTCCCGCGTAAGGGACAGCGCCGGTGGACTCTCAACCTATTGCTAGTAATCAGAATGATGAAGTTAGACAAGCTTTTTATAGCGTAATGAATGACTGGTTCAATCAGTACATTCGAACTAATACGGCTGTTCCACAACCTCCATTCCCGACTAATACAACCCCCGCGCCTACAATACCTCCAGTAACTGACCAAATAAGGTCAAATAAGCCCCCAGTTGACAGAATCTGAAAACACGGGGCTACTGAATTTAAAGTTACGGACAGCGATGATGCCGAACAAGCTGAAATTTGGTTGGACAACACTATTCGGGTACTCGATGAGCTATCTTGCACACCCGATGAGTGCCTAAAGTGTACAATCTCCTTGCTACGTGATTCTGCCTACTATTGGTGGAATACGTTGATTTCTGTTGTGCCCAGAGAGAAAGTAACTTGGGAGTTTTTCCAAACCGAGTTTCGGAAAAAGTATATCAGTCAGAGATTCATTGATCAAAAACGGAAGGAATTTCTTGAACTTAAACAAGGTTCCATATCGGTTACTGATTATGAACGAAAGTTTGTAAGAGTTAGCCGGTACGTTCGAGAATGCATTTCTTCAGAAGCTGTGATGTGTAAACGTTTCGAGGATGGACTGAACGATGATATAAAGCTGTATGTTGGCATTTTAGAAATCCGAGAATTTGTGGTACTTGTCGAGCGAGCTTGCAAAGCCGAGGAGCTCAATAAGGAGAAAAGAAAAGTTGATATGGGAGCAAAGGAGTTTAGTAAGAGATCTTCGGGAAAGCCCTTTCAACAGTCATCGAAGAAATTTAGAGATGATTTAGGCCGATCTAGAGACACTTCGGGCTTTTCTAGACGAGATCGTGATCGACCCCCTGTGGGTACACGAGTCACTTCGGTCGCCAGTGTTGGAAATGAACGTCGAGACAGAACAGAGTGCCAGTATTGTGGTAAATGGCATTCGGGGAGTTATAGATTCCATGACCGCTCCTGTTACAAGTGCGGATCAGTTGACCACTTTATTAAAGATTGCCCGAGATTGTTTGAACAGAATGTAAATCAAAGTGGGAAACCGGGTGCTACCACTGCTCGAGGTAGACCATCTAGAAACACGGGAAATCCTAGTGGTGGTCAGAGAGGATCTAGAGACGCTACAACCAGATCTGAGGCTCGTGCTCCTGCTAGGGCTTATGCTATACGCGCACGCGAGGATGCTTCCTCGCCAGATGTTATTACCAGTACTTTTACTCTCTTTGATACTAATGTGATTCCTTTGATTGACCCTGGTTCTACTCATTCTTATATATGTGAAACCTTAGCATCCAGTAAGACTTTACTTGTTGAGTCTACTGAGTTTGTAATTCGAGTGTCGAATCCCTTGGGTCGTTATGTACTTGTTGACAAAGTGTGTAAGAAATATCCCCTAGTAATCCGAGGTTCCTATTTTCTAGCCGATTTGATGCTTTTACCGTTTGATGAATTTGATGTTATCCTCAGTATGGATTGGTTGACCGTACATGATGCAATTGTAAATTGCAAAGGAAAAACCATTGATTTGAGGTGTGTAAATAACGAGATAATCCGAGTTGAGTCTACTGACTTGAATGGGTTGCCAGCTGTAATATCATCGATGTTGGCTCAGAAATATGTAAGAAAGGGGTGTGAAGCATACCTTGCGTATGTACTTGATAACAAAGAGTTAGAAAAGAAACCTGAATCTGTGCCGGTGGTTTGTGAATACCCGGATGTTTTTCCCGAAGAATTACCAGGTTTACCACCTGTTCGGGAGGTAGAGTTTGGTATTGAGCTTGTACCTGGGACTACACCGATTTCGATAGCTCCGTATCGTATGGCACCAACCGAGTTAAAAGAGTTGAAAGCTCAGTCGCAAGAGTTAACGGATAGAGGTTTCGCTCGACCAAGTTTCTCACCTTGGGGTGCACCAGTATTGTTTGTGAAAAAGAAGGACGAAACCATGAGGTTGTGCATCGACTATCGTCAACTGAATAAAGTGACAATAAAGAATAAATATCCGTTACCGCGTATTGATGATTTGTTTGATCAACTAAAGGGAGCCTCGGTGTTTTCAAAGATAGATTTGAGATCGGGTTATTATCAGTTGCGAATTCGAGATTCGGACATACCCAAAACTGCTTTCAGAATGAGATACGGTCACTACGAATTCTTAGTGATGCCGTTTGGGCTCACTAATTCCCCCGCGGTATTTATGGATCTGATGAATTGGATCTTCAGACCGTATTTAGATCGGTTTGTAGTTGTGTTTATCGATGATATTTTGGTCTATTCGAGAAATGAAATCGATCATGCTGAACACCTGGGATTAGTGTTGCAAATTTTACGGGATAAGCAGTTGTATGCTAAGTTCAGTAAGTGTGAGTTCTGGTTAAGAGAGGTTAGCTTCTTGGGACATGTGGTATCTGCATCGGGTATTCGAGTTGATCCGAGCAAAATTTCAGCCATACTTAACTGGAAGCCTCCGAGAAATATTACTGAAGTTCGGAGCTTTTTGGGACTTGCCGGTTACTACAGACGCTTTGTAAAGGGTTTCTCGATGATAGCCACACCAATAACGAAACTACTTCAGAAAGATGTTAAGTTAGAATGGACGGAAAAATGTCAGAAAAGTTTCGATCAACTGAAAACTTATTTGACTGAAGCTCCAATTCTAGTGCAGCCCGAATCAGGCAAAGAGTTTGTCATTTATAGTGACGCATCCCTACTTGGGTTGGGTTGCGTATTGATGCAAGAAGGTCGAGTTGTGGCCTATGCGTCGAGACAATTGAAGCCACATGAGAAAATTATCCGACCCATGATCTCGAACTAGCTGCCATCGTGTTCGCTTTGAAAATATGGCGACATTACTTATTTGGTGAGAAGTGCCATGTATATTCGGATCACAAAAGTCTCAAATATTTGATGACTCAAAGAGACTTGAATCTGCGACAAAGACGTTGGCTCGAGTTGTTAAAAGATTATGAGCTTGTCATTGACTATCACCCGGGAAAGGCTAATGTGGTTGCGGATGCTTTAAGTCGTAAATCACTATTTGCTTTACGATCGATGAATGTACACTTGTCTGTTCTATCCGAAAATGTGTTAGTAGCAGAATTAAAGGCCAAACTATTGTTGATTCATCAAATTCGTGAAGCTCAGAAAGTCGATGATGAATTGGTCGCAAGACGGGCTGAATGTGTTTCGAATATGGAATCAGAGTTTCAAATTGACGATGACGATTGTTTGAGGTTCAGAATTCGTTTGTGTGTTCCAAGAAATTCAGAACTTATTTCGATGATTCTAAACGAAGCTCATTGTAGCCGAATGTCAATTCACCCGGGGAGTACGAAAATGTACAATGATTTGAGACGTCAGTTTTGGTGGCATGGTATGAAACGAGACATTTCCGATTTTGTTTCGAAGTGTTTAATATGTCAGCAAGTGAAGGCGGAACATCAAGTGCTTACGGGTTTACTTCAGCCGATCATGATACCTGAATGGAAATGGGATCGAGTCACGATGGATTTTGTATCTGGGTTGCCAGTATCGGCAAGTAAGAAAGATGCAATTTGGGTTGTTGTTGATAGACTGACTAAGTCGGCTCACTTTATCCCCGTACGTACGGATTTTTCATTGGATAAACTAGCTGAATTGTATGTTTCTCAGATTGTGAGATTACACGGGGTACCTATTTCTATTGTGTCGGATAGAGATCCGAGATTCACCTCGCGATTTTGGAAGAAATTGCAAGAAGCTTTGGGTACCAAGCTGCATTTTAGCACTGCTTTTCATCCCCAAACCGATGGTCAATCCGAGCGGATAATTCAGATACTCGAGGATATGTTGAGATGTTGCATCCTTGAGTTTAGTGGTTCATGGGAACGGTATTTACCTTTGATTGAATTCGCTTACAACAATAGTTTTCAATCAAGTATTAAGATGGCACCTTACGAGGCTTTGTACGGTCGTAAATGCCGTACACCATTGTTTTGGACGGAGCTCTGTGAAAGTAAAATTTTTGGAGTTGATTTGATCAAAGATGCTGAGCAGAAAGTAAAAATAATTCGTGAAAGTCTGAAGGCAGCATCCGATCGTCACAAGTCGTACGCGGATTTAAAACGAATAGATATTGAGTATCAGGTGGGAGACAAAGTGTTTTTTAAAGTTTTACCTTGGAAAAAGATACTCAGATTTGGCCGTAAGGGCAAACTGAGTCCGAGGTTCATAGGGCCGTATGAAATATCCGAACGAGTTAGTCCAATGGCATATAGATTGATTTTACCCCCTAATCTCGAAAAGATTCACAACGTTTTTCATGTTTCGATGATTCAACGTTACAGATCTGATCCTTCGCATGTAATAAACCCCTCCGAGGTTGAAATTCAAGCCGATATGAGTTATGATGAAGAACCGATTCGTATCCTAGCTCGTGAAGTGAAAGAGTTGCGAAACAAAAGGGTTCCGTTAGTAAAGGTGTTATGGCTCAAACACGGGATCGAAGAAGCTACTTGGGAAACCGAGAACTCTATGAAAGAACCTTACCCAAACCTATTTACCGGTAAGATTTTCGAGGACGAAAATTTCTTAAGTGGGGGAGAGTTGTGACAACCCTAAATTGACCCTAGTCGAAAAGTGGTTTCGGGACCACGAAACCGAGTCTTATAAATAATTAAAAGTTATATTCTGTGTTTATGATGTGAGTAAATGCATGTGTGAAAGTTTCATGCATTAATTTGATCATTTTTATGTGGATTTATTAAAATAGACTTATATGAAACATTGTTGTTAAGTGAGAGGTTAATCTTACAATGGTCTATTAGTACATGCATTGAAAAGAGTGGTTTTGCATGTCAATTTACCCATAATGAACATAGTGGTCGGCCAAGAAAAGATAATGCTCCACCAATTCAAATTTAAAATAATTTTTTATTAACAAATGAATTAATAATTGTAATAAAATGAATTAAATAAAAAAGAAGAAAGAGGATGGTGTTCATCTTCTTCTCCTACCTCTCTCAAGCCGAAACAAAGAGGAAAAATAAGGGAAAACTTACCTAGAGCAATTCGGCATTCATCTTTAGCTATTAGGAGGTAAGCTTTGAATTTGTTGATTTGGCTTTATATTATGCTAAGTTAATTTGTGAATGCACTCTTGGTAATGTCAAGAAAGTTGAGATTTCCTATAGTGATTTTAGCAAGATGCCGAATGATTAAGTGTTGGAATTAGGGGCTATTTTCATGTTGTAGGGAACAATGGGGGAATGACTAGAATGGGGTAAAGATTTTTGGATGAGTAACTTAGAGACACCTTCTACATTCGGTCAAAAATTGAGTCTATTTAGAATGTTAATTTCTTCCTCTATGATTATTTTTCCTTGCATGTTAAATGGTTCTTGATAAGGCCGAATAAGTTATGAAAGTTTTTATAAATGTATAAAGTTCAAGGTGTAAAAATTTTAGTCTTGATGTTATGAATAATTCGGTTGAAATAAGGAGAATGGGAGTTGTCATTTAGGTTAAGGTTAAAGAAATTAATCTTGTTAAAACTTTAAACTAATAATGCCCATATGTGTGATAGCCGAACATAGACTTTGTTTAAAGTCTTGGTCAAAGGCCAGTTAAGTGTTTTGAATGGATAAGCTAGGTGTTTGATTTTTTTTTTGGTTCGGCATAGTACATGATATTTTGCTAGTGAGGTTTTGAATAATTTAATTAATGTTAGATATATGAAAAAATTCTTATGTTCGGTTTTGGACGATATATATGTATGTACAAATAACCTATTTAGCTATGGATATCTAAGGTGTTAAATAATAAAACTCTTGATGACTTGGGTTATATAGCATTCGGCCAAAGACTATATGGGCTTGCAAATTCGGTTTAAGTGAAGAAACTATGATAGAGAGATATGACTAAATTGTGGACTTTGACAATTTAAATGATGCATTTGACTTGTGTACCGACTTAGGATGATATGTGTTTCTATATGAAGTTAGATGGTGTTGATGAAATTCGATAATGCATGATGTTTAAATAGTATTGAACAAGGTCATTGTACTTAAATTGTATGACATACATGTATTGAATGGAATTGCCCAAGTGAAAAATAATTAAATAAATTTATTTGTTTAAATTTAAGCTCAAGAGCAAAGGGGAACTAAATTTGATAAAGGAAAGGAAAAAGTGGTCGAATAGCTGTTGAAATCGTTCGACAACAACCGAGGTAAGTCTTCGAGTAATGGAACTTAGTTTATGATTTGTTTAAGTCATGACATATAAGCATAACAAATAAACGGTGATATAATGAATCTACTTGAGTTACATATATTGAGGTAATTAGTTTAAACTTATGACGGGCATCCGAATGCGAATAGAGGTCATGTTATGAAGCAAGTCAAAATCATGCTCTTTGTATGTGGCTATTGAGCCGAAATTGGTAAGGTTTGATAAATGTCTTGTGTTTGAGCTTTAGTAATAAAAATGAAATAAGGATGTGTCATGATTTATTGATATATGTGCATGATTATTCAAATGATATCCGGGCTAAGTCCTGAAGGCATTTGTGCGAGTTGCTATATTCGGGCTAAGTCCCGAAGGCTTTTGTGCTAGTGACTATATCCGGGCTAAGTCCCGAAGGCATTTGTGCTATTGACTATATCCGGGCTAAGTCCCGAAGGCATTTGTGCGAGTTGCTATATGCGGGCCAAGACCCGAAGGCATTTGTGCGAGTTGTTATATCCGGCTAAATCCCGAAGATGCTTGGGTTTGGAAGTGAGCGATTTTGCTGTAATAGTTTCAATTAATACGCTCATAAATCCAAACGATAAGGTATATTTCGTATATGCATCAGAAAAGTCAATTCGTTTTAAATAGTATCCGTTCAATTGATTAATGAATTTTCGGCCTTTAGTTAGGTTGATACCTTGTGTATGAATATATTGATTGAAGCGTGAAGTAAGTATGATTATGAGAATGTGCATATATGAAGTTATTCATTTAGCCATATGAATGTTATACCTTAGCCGAACAAATTTCATTATTCAAAACTTACTAAGCATTAAATGCTTATTCCGTTTCTTTGATTCTCTGTTTTATAGATTTTGGTTCGCCAGCTATCGGACTCGGGAGTGTCAAAGTCGAAGTCATCCACACTATCAAAGCCCTTTTGGTACTCTTTTAGTTGAACTCTGAAAATGGCATGTATAGGACTGCCTTTTTGTTGTTAGTCAAGTACCTTCGGTAATGTATATATTTGGATAGCCATGCGAAAATGGCTTATATATGTTTTGACCATAGCGTTATAATCATTTTGTATGTTGTTCATTGAGTGGTATGGAAATGTTGGTAACGATTGGCCATTGGAATGGTTAATCACGATCATTTTGGTGCTATGTATGACAAAACTCTAGTTGATTCATGGAAAATCATGGAATAGGTATAGTCTACCTTAAAAAATAGATGCTGATAGCAGTAGTGATGTGAATTTGAAAAAATCACTAAAAATAGTAGGAATGGAATTAAATAGCGAATAAATTATGTAATCGAACCTTGATGAGTCTATTTTCATATAGAAGAAACGAAATGATCATATGAGCCATATTTTAAGGGATGTTTAAGTTTTCGTGAAACAGGGCCAGAGCGATTTCTGGATCCCCTGTTCTGAATTTTGAAATTCACTATAAATTAACCAGAGATAATTAGAAGTTATGACCTATATGTACAGATTCCTTTTCGAGTCTAGTTTCTTTAGAAACAAATGACATAAGTATTGAAGCCCTGTACAGGAAGATATCTAAGTCGTAATACATGAAGGTCAGAGTAGTCGAACCCTGTAACAGGGGAGAATTTAACTAATAAACTGTACTAATTGGCTTAACCAAAAATTCTAGAAAAAAACTTGTAGATGGATATATGAGACTAGTTTCAGGTAAAATTTACGGAATCAGTTTTCGAGTTTTGGAACTTGAGATATGATTTTTAAGGTGACAGTGACGCAGTTAGTCAGCTTGCCTGGAAATGGTAAAATGAACTGTATAAATAAGTGAATTAAGTCCGTTACCACCTCGTGTCCGACTTCGGCAATGGTCTCGGGTACGGGGTGTTACATCCATCATTGGCATAGGGTTACGGAACATTAGTGTAAAAGCATAAATTAAAAATATTCATATTCAAACATTTCGTAAATCATAGCAAATTCGTTCAAACACATGCATACTGTCCTTCATTCGAGCCCTCGAGGCTTTAGAAATATTTAGAAATGATTTAGGACTAAACCAGAAACATTTGAAACATTAAGGAAAAAGATAAAAAATTTCATACTGCAGGGGTCACATGGCCGTGTGGCCAAGCCGTGTGGAAATTCGAAGTAGGGACACATGACTGTGTCCCAGCCCATGTCCATGCCCGTGTAACTCTCGAAACTGTCTTACACGCCCTTGTCCCAGGCCGTGTGCTAGGCCGTGTAACTGCTTGACTTGAATGCCTTTAAAACCTACAGGGGACACACGGTTGTGTCATACACGGTCGAGACACACGCCCGTGCCTTAGGCCGTGTGGACATGAAATTGGCCAAATTCAAGCCATTTCCATCTCCAAATCAAATATGTACCTACAAGCATTTTGTTCCCACATTCAAGACCTTAAAACATACCAATTCATGCATGAAATATTCATTTCAAAAGATTAAAAATTCATCCAACCAATATGCCCACAAGGCGCCTCAATTTCATGCAACCAAAAATCATCTAAACATGTCAAAAACTTATCATAATTAAGCATCATAACTCCTTATAAACTAAACCAATACACACTACATATTTGAAGTATTCAAGCACCATCACTTTGTACCAATTTATATGTTATCTAGTTATATGTTGTCCAAAAGGCTTACCTAGCTATGTACACAAGTTCAAATTACATTCACTAGCAACAAGCATAAACATATCAACTTTCAATATTTACATCTTCACAAAAATATCAAAATACTAAGATCTTTCCTAATACATGCCACTAAAACCAACTAACAAGAACCAAAATGACTACCGAGATGATAATGATAGTGTATGTGCTTCCGAGTCAATCCAATCAAAGTAACGATTCTAAAAGTCCTACAAAATAAGAATCAAACTGATAAGCACAAGAAGGCTTAGTATGTTAGATAATAGCTTCATTTATTATTAACCAAAAATGTTCAATTTGATGTTACTTTTGGTACACCGGCACAAAACTTGCTAGGCACAGAGCCCAAATAACACCAGCATAAAGCCTATTAGGCTTAGAGCCCGAATAACATTATGCTTCTATTTCTTTAAACATAGCTAAATGAAATTCAAATATTTTGCATATTGAAATATTATGAAATATTCAATACAGTTAATAATAATCAAATAACGAACTTACATGACTAGATTGTAGAAATTACAAAACACATGAACTACTCCGAAATCTTCCCTTTTCCGTGATCGTCAACCCGTTCGTGATTTAAAACAATAATTGTAACACCCTTAACCTGTATCTGTCGCTGAATTAGGGTTATGAGGCATTACCGATCATATCACAATTTATATAAATATGCATTACATTTTACAATCCAAAAATTTTAATCACATCAATGCTCGTAACTCAATCAAATATCAAATCTTAAATCATATCATTCATAACATAACATAATTAAAACATAATCCAGCATATATCAAAACAAATTTATTTTTATATACAGAACATATAACAAATCAACAACTTCATTAATTGAATATCAGACCTATTTTTAAATAAGTCTTGCACATGTACAAATTATACATCAAATGAAACAAATTTCAATACTAAACTTTTCATTCATTTATGCGGCTTTAATATATTAGTCAATATGAATATACATGTTTCATACATTAATATAAATTTTGACGTCCATTTGAATATATATGTAATACTCTACTTAACATATACCAAAGGTATATTATCAACTTTACCAAATAAAGTACCCAAATAAACCAACCCAAATATCCAAGTGATATGCTCTTTTTAAACCAACACAAAAACCACATTCATTAATCAAATTTTTTTACAGCCTAACTTTAACCACAAATATTCAATACCACAATTATATCACGAACATACAAGTATACATATAATGACCTACTTTAAAATACATTTTCCGAATCACAAATTCAGCATATTAATAAGTCTAAATAACTTATCTAACTTGTCTCTACTTGACCAATTCACTACATTAATATCCATGACTTATGCACATATACATGTATACTCATACATTGCTATTACAACCAAATTAAAACAACTAATACCTATTTCAATATATATATAATAATCATTTCATTTCAATACTATGCCAAATTAATAAACCATACTCAAAGACAAAACATAACATATAATATATATACCAAAATAAATCCAAAATCATCAACCATTTTCAAAGCATATAATTCCTACCATAAATACTATACATTCATAGCACATAACATTATAACCAAGATGAACATAAACCATAATCAAACATAATCGAATTTAAACATAGAAGTTAAGCCATTTTTGCATGGCCTAATTTATACAAAAACCAAAATCCAACATTTCAAAACATGATCCGGCCTATACATGCCATTGATTCGAAAGTTCACTTATAAAGATACTGAAGACGTCGATAGTGTGATGGACTTTGTTGACGATCCCCGAGCTCGTAACTTGACTCCAAAATCTATAAAACAGAGGCAAACATAAACACATACAGTAAGCTATCATAGCTTAGTAAGTCATAAGAAAATAAAAAACTCAGTTAAACTAAACCAAATTATAATATCATTATCACATTTAGTCTCAAACTTACAATTTCATAAATAATATATATACTTTCATGCATAAATGTTACCTTGGCCGAATGCTCATATAGTTATATTAACAAAATATCAATCAACTTTCAAAGCCAAAATGTCATTATATAACCAAGTATACATACACTTATATACACAAGCTCATGAATCAAAATATAACATCATATACATACACTTATCATATTGACGAATATACATAATCTTTTATACACATATTCAAGAATCATTTCAGAAATATTCATTATTATTTATTCAAAAGACTGAATATACTTTCCATATTCACATACATTTTTCACTTACATCATACATAATTTGCAACAAATATCAAGTAACTTACTTACCTTATTTCAAGTAGGTAATAAGCTAATTCATACATGGTCATTTTAGCTCGTTTTACACATTCAATCACATCTTATAGTTACCCGATGAACAATTCAAAATTGGATAAGATACTTAGATAGTCACATATATCGTACAATGCCAACGTCCCAGACGTGGTCTTACATGTAATCACATATCGATGCCACTGTCCCAGACAGGGTCTTACTCGCACACATATATCGGAGTCACATATCGATGCCAACGTATAAAACATGGTCTTACTCGCACACATATATCGAAGAAATGGTCTTACTCGCACATCACATATTGGAATCCTATGTCATGACATATGTATCCTAGCTATTCCTAAGGTTCATATGGGGCTTTCAGATGTCGTAACTCGATTAAAACGAATTCATAAACATAGTTGCCAAGCTTGTATACATTCGGCTATTATATATATTTATTCACATATTTCAATTCAGCATATATAACTCGCATTTAATTAAAATAAAAAATGTCTATTTGCTTATAAAATTACCTCAGACGATGAAAAACCAGAATGGGATGGCTACTCGACAACTTTAGTTTTCCCCCGATCCAAATCTGATTTTCTCTTTTCTTGATCTAAATTAATATAAATTAAACTTATTTAATCAAATATTCAATCAAATTCATCTAAAAACACATAAATGGGCAAATTACCATTTTACCCCTAACATTTTATGCTTTTTACAATTTAGTCCAAATTGCACAAAACACAAAACATACAAAATTTGCACACACCATGCTTAGGTCAAACACTCATAGTGTTCATACAAGTCCATACATTTCATTTATTTCACATTTTACTCCCTCAATTTATTATTTTTGCAATTTAGTCCTAATTACTCAAAATTATCGAAAATTCCAATATAAAACATGTTAATCTATCACATATCTTTATTTTCTACCATCAAACAATAAAAATCACAAGCTTTCAACAATGGCATAACTTAAAATATTCATCAAAATAAAAAATTCAAGCATGAGTCTTGTAGATAACTTATCAACGATCTCAAAAAGCGTAAAAATCATCAAAAACTGAGCTAGTTACATACCTTGATTGAGCTTAGCAATGGCCGAACATAAAAAACGTTATTCTTTTCTTTTTTTTTCTTTTAAGTTTCGGTCATGAAAGAAAATTATGAGCACTTGGTTTAATTTATGTTTTATTATAACATATATTAACTTATTATTTAATTACATATTTAACCTTATTATATAGTATGATTTCTTTATAATGGTTGTCTACAACCGTCCAACACTTATTATTTTAGTCTAATTACAACTTAAATGCCTCCATTTAAAAAGACAACAACAATTTGACCCTTTTACAATTAACCATCAAATTTTCATTTTACGTGATTAAGTCCTTTTATTTAATCGGGCACTCAAACAACAAAATTAAATCACAAAAATTTCACACACACAAATTCACACATAATAAACACAGAAAATAAATTTTAAAATATTTTTCTGACTCAGATTTGTGGTCCCTAAACCACCATTTCAATAAGGGTCTAAATCGGGCTGTTACAATAATCTCATTCAATTAAGTGCCTCTAGATATCAATTAACTCAAATTACTATTTTGCCCCTAGTATTTTAACTTTTCACAATCTAATCCTTAGGCTTATAAGATGAAATCTAAACATTCAAATCCTCCATTGAAACTAACCAAGTTTATCAAGGACTTATATCAACTCAAAGTAACCTTTATTTCATAAATTTAACACGTTATTTTCCATTTTTACAAATCAATACCTAAATAAAAATTCCATTACTTTGCAAAACTTGTTTATTCCACAAAAAAGATTCATTATCAAACATAAAACATCAAAAATCACTAAAGAACAATCATGGCATAACTCTCAATCTATAACAGTTTTATGAATTGGTCCTAGGGCTAGCTAGATTAAGCTACAACAACTTCAAAAACATAGAAATTGTAACGCCCCCACGCCCGAGACCGTCACCGGAGTCGAGTATGAGGTGTTACTAAGCTTAATTTAACATATTTAGAACTTTGGATTATTTATTTCTACATTCACAGCTTTTAAGCTACTTGCATCACAGTCACAAGAAAAATCATATCTCGAGTTACGAAACTCGAAATCAAGATCCGTAAATTTTCCATAAATCTAGACTCATATACCTATCTACTAATTTTTTTCTAGAATTTTTGGTTGGGACAATTAGTTCATTTTATTAGTTAAAGTTACCCCTGTTTTAGAACTTGACTGGTCTGACCTCTATTTACTACGAACCACATTTCTCTCTGTACAAAATCCATATGACTATGAGGTTTATTTCTCCTGAAACTAGACTCAATAAGGATTCTGAGAATATAAAATACACTACCTAATTATATCTTTAAAATTTATGGTGAATTTATAAAGTTGGAACAGGGGATTCAGAAACTGCTATGACCCTATTTCACTAAAATTCAAATATCTTGTAACATATAATTCCTTTACCTGTTTCATTTGTTTCATGTGAAACTAGACATAATAAGCTTAAATTTGATATGTAGTTCATCACCAAGTTCATTTTCTATGATTTTTAGTAAATTTTTAAACTCGTGTCAGTGTTGCTGCAGTATTCTGTTTATGGCAAATTTCATCCCTTTTATGAGTTTTTATGCACTAAGTATCTTAATAATTTTCCTTAACATCAAATATAATCTAAACTAACTATTTTCATAATTTATCATTATCAAGCATTTCCTCAACCATTCCATCACCATACCATAAGATCATTTACACAAAAAAGGTATATTGCTATACATGCCATACTTAAATTTACAAGCCATTACCAAAAGTCTTCCGGATAGTGTGATTGAGCCTTCGACCTATCCCGACTCCTGAGCTGGCTTGTCCAAAACTACAATGAGTAAGAAGGAGGGAGTAAGCATAAATGCTTAGTAAGTTCATATGCAAATAATAAGTAACATAACAAACAGTCATACCAATCAACATTAGCATGTATCACTAAAACACATATCACATTTTTAATCATTTTTCATCATCTTAATACCTTATCGTGGTTGTATCAATACTCAACCCGAGGGTTAAATACATACCTGTCCAAAATATCCATTTCGCATCACTTACCAATACGTCTCTTTACATCTCGAATATTCCTCCATTTGAGTAGAACTTTACCCGTTGAACACATCGAAATATAATTCGGATACATGGATAACTTGCACATAAGTGCCATATATGCAATCAAGCAATCATGTAACCCGCCCATAAGCGAACTCGGACTCAACTCAACGAGCTTGGGCGTTTGCATCCATAAGTGAACTCGAACTCAACTCAACGAGTTCGGATGCCTAGTTACATCTCACGAACTCGAACTCAACTCACCGAGTTCGGACATTCGCATCCATAAATGAACTCGGACTCAACTCAACGAGTTCGGATGCTCAACCATCCTAGTGACATGTCACTTGTATCCTAATCTATTCCTAAGGTTCAAACGGGATTTTTCTCGAACACTTATCCTTGTCGTCTTCTGTAGAATGCCGAAATCAATACTCGGTAACAATTATATTTAACAAGTAGCTCACATAATTTACATATTATTTGAAATTAACCACAAAGCATACATTTCATAATGAAATTCAGCATAACACATAATTGACATCAATAACTTAAAAATAACCATTATGCTACATTATTTACACATGAACTTACCTTGGTACCAAAATACAAAGATTTTGCAATTTAGTCCACAATCTTTTCTTTTCCTCGATTGAGGTCGATTCCACGTCTTTCTTGATCTAAAATAACACATTTAGCTTATTTAATACTCACATTATCAAATTAATCCTTAACTCAAATTTTGGCAAAATTACAATTTTACCCCTAACCTTTTGCATATTTACATTTTTGCTCCTAGGCTCGGGATTAAACTTTATTCCTTATTCTTATGTTTTACAACATGCTGATCACTTTTCTCTTCTATGGCAACATCAAATTCTCACTCTAACATGTACTTGTGACTATTAGGTATTTTTACCGATTAAGCTCTTTTACTCGTTTTTGCTTAAAATTGAGTAGTACAAGTTGTCTAACATAATTTAAAACTTCATATTCTATCATAAAACATCAAAATACACAAATTTCACCTATGGGTATTTTTCCAAATATAAACCCTAGGTTAAATTATTGCTAACATAAGCTTTATCGAGTTATCGGGATCTCAAAAACGTAAAAATCATTAAAAACGGGGCTTGGAATCACTTACTACGGAGCTTGGAAGCTTGAAACAAACCCTAGATGTGAAAAACCCTTGAAATTTCGGCCTAATGAAGAAGATGGGCAAAAATTGGCTTTTAATTTTGTTTTTAATTCATTTTAATAACTAAATGACCAAAATACCCTTACTACTAAACTTTCCAAAAATTCCTTCCATGTCCTAATTTTGTCCATGAACTTAAAATTGGTCAAATTGCTATTTAGGACCTCCTCATTAATATTCCAAAACAATTTCATACTAAAAACTTCTAGAATGCAAGTTTTGCAACTTATTCGATTTAGTCCCTACTTTCAATTTAAGCACTTTAGGCATAGAATTTCATCACGAAATTTTCACACAATCATGCAATCATATCATAAACCTCAAAATAATTATAAAATAATTATTTCTATCTTGGATTTATGGTCACGAAACCACTATTCTGATTAGGCCCTAATTCGGGATATTACAACTCTCCCCCCTTTAAGGATTTTCGTCCTCGAAAATCTTACCGGTAAACAGATATGGGTATTGATTTCTCATAGTTTCTTCGGATTCCCATGTAGCTTCTTCTACTCCATGCCTTTGCCACAACACCTTCACAAGTGCAACATTTTTATTCCTTAGTTGTTTGACCTCTCGAGCTAAAATCTTAATCGGTTCTTCTTCGTAGGTCATATCTGGTTGTAGTTCAATTTCTGTCAGTGAAACTACATGTGAAGGATCCGAACGATATTGACGTAACATAGATACGTGGAAGACATCATGAATCTTCTCTAATTCAGGTGGTAATGCTAGCCGATATGCTACCGGTCCAACTTTTTCAATTATTTCATACGGCCCAACAAAACGCGGACTTAATTTTCCCTTCCGTCCAAATCTAAGGACTTTCTTCCACGGAGTCACCTTTAAAAATACTTTATCACCAACTTGAAATTCAATGTCCTTTCGCTTTAGGTCTGCATAAGATTTCTGTCTATCTGAAGCAGCTTTCAAACAATCTCGAATTATCTTCACTTTTTCTTCAGTTTCTTTTATTAGATCAACTCCATAAATCTGATTTTCCTTAAGTTCAGTCCAATACAATGGCGTTCGACACTTACGACCATATAATGCTTCATAAGGTGCCATTTTCAAGCTCGTCTGATAACTATTATTGTAAGCAAATTCCACCAACGGTAAGTATCTTTCCCAACTTCCTTGAAATTCCAATACACAACATCTGAGCATATCTTCAAGAATCTGAATTATTCTTTCTGATTGTCCATCAGTTTGTGGATGAAAAGCAGTACTGAAATTTAACTTCGTACCTAACGCGTCTTGCAACTTTTGCCAAAACCGCAAGGTAAACCTTGGATCTCTATCTGAAATAATCGATAATGGTATTCCGTGTAATCTAACAATTTCTCTAATATACAGTTCAGCCAACTTGTTAAGAGAATAATCCGTACGTACCGGGATAAAATGAGCCGACTTAGTTAATCTGTCAACTATTACCCAGATGGCATCTTTCTTTCCCGGAGTCAATGGCAATCCTAAAACAAAATCCATAGTAATCCGATCCCATTTCCAATTCAGGAACCATAATAGGCTGGAGTAATCCTGAAGGTACTTGGTGTTCAGCTTTCACCTGTTGACAAATTAAGCATTTGGACACAAACTCTGATATATCTCTTTTCATTCCATTCCACCAATACATTTTCTTCAAGTCATTATACATTTTCGTACTACCCGGATGAATCGAGAAATAACCACTATGTGCTTCCTGTAGGATCTTTTGAATCAATTCCTCATTCTTCGGTACACAAATCCGATCTTTAAACATTAAGCACCCATCAGAACCAATTCTGAAATCTGATCCCGTATCAGCTTCACACTGTTTTCTTTTGGCTAGCAAATCTTGATCATTTTTCTGAGTTTCAAAAATCTCTTGTAAAAACATCGGTCTTGCTCTTAACTCTGCTAGAATCGAACCGTCATCTGACATTTTCAACTGAGTGTTCATAACTCTCAAAGCAAACAACAACTTTCTACTTAAAGCATCGGCAACCACATTCGCTTTTCCCGGATGATAATCAATAACAAGCTCATAATCTTCCAATAACTCCAACCATCTTCGCTGTCTCAAATTCAAGTCTTTTTGTGACATCAAGTATTTAAGACTTTTGTGATCGGTATATACTCGGCACTTTTCACCATACAAATAATGTCTCCAAATCTTCCAAGCAAACACCACTACAGCCAATTCCAAATCGTGAGTAGGACAATTCCTCTCATGAGGTTTTAACTGCCTCGAAGCATAAGCCACCACTTTTCCTTCTTACATGAGTACACACCCCAAACCATTTAGAGAAGCATCACTATACACCACAAATTCTTTACCTAATTCGGGTTGTACCAACACTGGTGCTTCGGTTAATAACTTTTTCAATTCTTCAAAACTCTGTTGACATTCTTCCGTCCATTCAAATTTAACATCCTTTCGGAGTAGTCTAGTCATAGGAGCAGCAATTATAGAAAATCCATTTACAAACCACCGATGATACCCAGCTAGCCCCAAGAAACTTCTAACTTCAGTTACGTTTTTTGGTGGTTTCCAATCAACAATGGCTGAAATTTTACTAGGATCAACCCGTATACCATCACCTGAAACAATATGACCCAAAAAAACAACTTCCCGGAGCCAAAATTCACTTTTACTAAACTTAGCATACAGCTGCTTATCTCTCAAAGTTTGCAAAACTATCCTCAAATGCTCAGCATGCTCTGTCTCATCTTTTGAATAAATTAAAATATCATCTATAAACACCACAACAAATCTGTCCAAGTATGGCCGAAATATGCGATTCATTAAATCCATAAACACAGCAGGAGCATTTGTCAACCCGAATGGCATAACTAAAAATTTATAATGACCGTACCTTGTTCTAAAAGCAGTTTTAGGCACATCCGACTCCTTTACCCGCAGTTGGTAATACCCAGATCTCAAGTCAATCTTTGAAAACCATGTCGCTCCTTTTAGCTGATCAAACAAATCATCAATTCTTGGCAACGGATACTTGTTTTTGATTGTCACCTTGTTTAATTGCCGATAATCAACACACAACCTCATAGAACCATCCTTCTTTTTCACAAATAACACGGGAGCACCCCAAGGTGAAAAACTCGGTCTCACAAAACCTTTATCAGTCAACTCTTGCAACTGCGACTTTAATTCCTTCAACTCTGCTGGTGCCATTCTATACGGAGCAATTGAAATCGGAGCTGTTCCCAGTATCAAATCAATACCAAATTCTACTTCCCTGACTGGAGGCAAACCCGTCAATTCTTCTGGAAATAAAATTCACACACAACCGGCACTGATTCAACTTTCTTTTCAACTTCTTTTGTATTAATTACATACGCCAAATAAGCTTCATAACCCTTTCTCAGATATCTTTGAGCCGACATTGAAGAAATCACACTAGGCAATGCCTCTGATTTATCTGATTCAACCCGCAGAGTTTCACCATTTTCACACTTTAATTCTATAACCTTTTCTTTGCAATTTATTTTAGCATCATGCAATGTCAACCAATCCATACCCAAAATAACATCAAACTCATCAAACGGCAACAACATCAAGTCGGCCGGAAAGTAATGATCCCGAATCATTAAAGGACATTTCTTACATACTTTATCAACAGTCACACATTTGCCTAACGGATTCAACACTCTAATCATAAATTCTATGTTCTCAACAGGTATATTCATACTAGACACTAATTTCATGCACACATATGAATGAGTAGAACCGGGATCAATCAAAGCAATAACATTAACATTATAGAGAGAAAATGTACCAGTAATCACATCAGGTGAGGAAGCATCTTCACGCGCTTTAATAGCATAAGTTCTAGCCGGAGCCCTTCCTTCAGGTCTAACCGGTGCATCCCTGGCTACATTCTTACTGCTTGTTTCACTTCCAGCTTTTCTCGGATACCTTCCCCTCGAGTCTGCACCACTAGCTTTTATATTCTGAAATTTTTCTTTCTCAGCTCTCTCTGGCAGTCTCTAATAAAATGATCCGGAGAACCACATCGAAAACATTCATTTGCTCTGCACGGACCAAAATGATTTCTACCACACCGCTGGCACTCGGGTTTAACAAATCTCGAGTTCCCTACACTGGCTGCAGAAGTATTCTGAGATTTAGGACCCACATTTTGCTTCTTATAATTCCCATATGATTGTCCAGCTGAAGCTTGGGAACGAGGATTCATATTCCTTGACTTTTTAGGTTGCTGTGAAAATGAACTACTCATCGGTCTTTTCTTCCAATTTCTAGTCTCAGCCTCTACCTTTTTCTTTTCTTTAAGTAGTTCTTCAGCCTTGCAAGCTCGATCAACCAGTACTACCATTTCTTTTAGTTCAAGGATCCCGACAAATACTTTAATGTCTTCATTGAGCCCGTCTTCAAATCGTCGGCACATCTTGGCTTCTGTAGGAACATATTCCCTGGCATACTTACTCAATCGAACAAACTCTCTTTCATATTCTGAGACTGTCATATTACCTTGCTTCAGCTCAAGAAACTCTTTACATTTCTGATCAATAAACCTTTCACTAATATATTTCTTTCGAAACTCTTCTTGAAAGAATTCCCAGGTTACCCTCTCTTTCGGTACCACCGAAATCAAAGTCTTCCACCAATTATAGGCTGAATCTCTCAACAAAGATGTAGCACATTTCAAACATTCTTCAGGTGTACAAGATAATTCATCAAATACCCGGATAGAATTTTCAAGCCAGAACTCTACTTTCTCTGCATCATCATCAATATTTGCTCTAAATTCTTCAGCCCTTTGTTTACGAATTCTGTCAACAGGGGTTCTGTGAAATTTTATCATATCCATACCTTGAGGCGTCGGGGGTACAGGTTGAGGAATTGGGGGAGGTGGGGGAGGTCGTACATTTGGGTTCGTACGAACGAACTCAGTGTACCATGCACTCATCATTTGGAGAAAGGCTTCCGATCCCTGGGGAGGTCGTACATTTGGGTTCGTACGAACGAACTCAGTGTACCATGCACTCATCATTTGGAGAAAGGCTTCCCGATCCCTTTCTCCTCCTCCCTGACCAACAGTAGGGGGTGGGTTTTCAGTCGGCGCTGCTCCTTCAGCCGGAGCTGGCGCATTACTCTCTACTTCATCTACCACAGCTGGATCGGGATCCATTTACTATATAAAAATATTCATTTAAAAAGGTCAGAAGTCGTCACACTATCACAATTCATACATATGGCATGTATAGCAAAATCCGTACATACAACACGTAGTCCGAGAACTGACTAAACCTGCTCTGATACCACTAAATGTAATGCTCGCACGCCCGAGACCGTCGTCGGAGTTGAGTATGAGGTGTTACTAAGCTTAATTTAACATATTTAGAACTTTGGATTACTTATTTCTACATTCACAGCTTTTAAGCTACTTGCATCACAGTCACAAGAAGAATCATATCTCGAGTTACGAAACTCAAAATCAAGATCTGTAAATTTTCCATAAATCTAGACTCATATACCTATCTTATAATTTTTTTCTATAATTTTGGTTGGGCCAATTAGTACAGTTTATTAGTTAAAGTTACCCCTGTTTTAGGACTTGACTGGTCTGACCTCTGTTTACTACGAACCACATTTCACTCTGTACAAAATCCATATGACTATTAGGTTTATTTCTCTTGAAACTAGACTCAATAAGGATTCTGAGAATATAAAATAAACTACCTAATTATATCTTTACAATTTATGGTGAATTTATAAAGTTGGAACAGGGGATTCAAAACTGCTATGACCCTGTTTCACTAAAATTCAAATATCTTGTAACATATAATTCCTTTACCTGTTTCATTTGTTTCATGTGAAACTAGACATAATAAGCTTAAATTTGATATGTAGTTCATCACCAAGTTCAATTTCTATGATTTTTAGTATATTTCTAAACTCGCGTCAGTGTTGCTGCAGTATTCTATTTATGGCAAATTTCATCCCTTTTATGAGTTTTTATGCACTAAGTATCTTAATAATTTTCCTTAACATCAAATATAATCTAAACTAACTATTTTCATAATTTATCATTATCAAGCATTTCCTCAACCATTCCATCACCATACCATAATATCATTTACACAAAAAAGGTATATTGCTATACATGCCATACTTAAATTTACAAGCCATTACCAAAAGTCTTCCGGATAATGTGACTGAGCCTTCGACCTATCCCGACTCCTGAGCTGGCTTGTCCAAAACTACAATGAGTAAGAAGGAGGGAGTAAGCATAAATGCTTAGTAAGTTCATATGCAAATAATAAGTAACATAACAAACAGTCATACCAATCAACATTAGCATGTATCACTAAAACACATATCACATTTTTAATCATTTTTCATCATCTTAATACCTTATCGTGGTTGTATCAATACTCAACCCGAGGGTTAAATACATACCTGTCCAAAATATCCATTTCGCATCACTTACCAATACGTCTTTACATCTCGAATATTCCTCCATTTGAGTAGAACTTTACCCGTTGAACACATCGAATATAATTCGGATACATGGATAACTTGCACATAAGTGCCATATATGCAATCAAGCAATCATGTAACCCGCCCATAAGCGAACTCGGACTCAACTCAACGAGCTCGGGCGTTCGCATCCATAAGTGAACTCGGACTCAACTCAACGAGTTCGGATGCCTAGTTACATCTCACGAACTCGGACTCAACTCAACGAGTTCAGACATTCGCATCCATAAGTGAACTCGGACTCAACTCAACGAGTTCGGATGCTCAACCATCCTAGTGACATGTCACTTGTATCCTAATCTATTCCTAAGGTTCAAACGGGATTTTTCTCGAACACTTATCCTTGCCGTCTTCCGTAGAATGCCGAAATCAATACTCGGTAACAATTATATTTAACAAGTAGCTCACATAATTTACATATTATTTGAAATTAACCACAAAGCATACATTTCATAATGAAATTCAGCATAACACATAATTAACATCAATAACTTAAAAATAACCATTATGCTACATTATTTACACATGAACTTACCTTGGTACCAAAATACAAAGATTTTGCAATTTAGTCCACAATCTTTTCTTTTCCTCGATTGAGGTCGATTCCACGTCTTTCTTGATCTAAAATAACACATTTAGCTTATTTAATACTCACATTATCAAATTAATCCTTAACTCAAATTTTGGCAAAATTACAATTTTACCCCTAAACTTTTGCATATTTACATTTTTTCCCCTAGGCTCGGGATTAAACTTTATTCCTTATTCTTATGTTTTACAACATGCTGATCACTTTTCTCTTCTATGGCAACATCAAATTCTCACTCTAACATGTACTTGTGACTATTAGGTATTTTTACCGATTAAGCCCTTTTACTCGTTTTTGCTTAAAATCGAGTAGTACAAGTTGTCTAACATAATTTAAAACTTCATATTCTATCATAAAACACCAAATACACAAATTTCACCTATGGGTATTTTTCCAATATAAACCCTAGGTTAAATTATGCTAACATAAGCTTTATCGAGTTATCGGGATCTCAAAAACGTAAAAATCATTAAAAACGGGGCTTGGAATCACTTACTATGGAGCTTGGAAGCTTGAAACAAACCCTAGCTATGGAGAACCTTGAAATTTCCGGCCTAATGAAGAAGATGGACAAAAATTGGCTTTTAATTTTTTTTAATTCATTTTAATAACTAAATGACCAAAATACCCTACTACTAAACTTTCCAAAAATTCCTTCCATGTCCTAATTTTGTCCATGAACTTAAAATTGGTCAAATTGCTATTTAAGACCTCCTCATTAATATTCCAAAACAATTTCATACTAAAAACTTCTAGAATGCAAGTTTTGCAACTTATTCGATTTAGTCCCTACTTTCAATTAAGCACTTTAGGCATAGAATTTCATCACGAAATTTCACACAATCATGAAATCATATCATTAACCTCAAAATAATTATAAAATAATTATTTCTATCTCGGATTTATGGTCACGAAACCACTATCCGATTAGGCCCTAATTCGGAATATTACAGAAATTATTAAAGGGGACCAAAAACTACTTACATGCAAGCAATGAGATGTGACTGAATGTTCAAAGCTCAAAAATGGTGTTTTGTTCTTGTATTTTTGTGGTGATTTCCAACAAAAAAGATGATATCTTCTTTTACATTATTTTACTTCCTTTATTTATTAATTTACAAAATTAACCTTTGTAAATAACCTTTAAAATACTGAATAAGATGTCAATATTGTCCACTCATAATAATAATGGTTATTTACCACATAAATCCCTCAACCAAATAATTTTCATAGCTATTTGGTACCAAAATTAAACATGCAAACAATAAAATTTCTGAACGAAATTTTTGTAAAACCTTGCTAATATTTTGAAGACACTAAAATAATAATAAAATAAATATTTTCGTGTAAGATTTGTGGTCCCAAAACCACTTCCGGTTTCACTAAAAATAGGCCGTTACAACTCTCCCCATAAAGGAATTTAGTCCCAAAAAATCTTACCAAAAATAGGTTTGGGTACTGTGATTTCATCAATTCTTCTGTCTCGCACGTAGCCTCTTCAACCCCGTGACGATTCCATAAAACTTTAACCAACGATACCTTTTTGTTTTAGAGTTCTTTTACTTCATGCGATAAAATCTGATTGATTCTTTAGAATACGATAAATCAGGTTGAATCTCAACCTCACAAAAGGTTATAATATGTGAGGATCAGACCTATGGCGTCTTAGTATAGAAACATGAAAAACATTATGGAATTTTCAAGTTCTGAGTAAAGCAACATGTAAGCCACAGACCAACTCTTTCAGTGATCTCAACGGCACAATAAACCTCGGACTCAACTTCCCTTTTCTGCCAAAATGTAGAATCTTTTCCATAGAGAAACTTTTAAAAAAACTCGATCGCCACAGCAAACTCAATATCTTTTCATTCAAATTTGAATAAGATTCTGACGACCGTCGTGGCTTTCAAGTTATCCCGAATTATCTGACTTTGTCTTCAGTATCTCGAATCAAATCAACCCCTTCCAATTTCTTTTCACTCAATTCCGGCCAACATAATGGATTCTACATTTACACCCATATAAAGCTTCATATGGTGCCATTTTCATGCTCACTTGATAGCTGTTATTGTAAGCAAACTCGACTAATGTCAAATATTCTCCCAGCTACCTTCAAACTCAAAAATGCAACACCAAAATGTCTTTTAAAATTTGAATCACACTTTCAGTTTGTCCGTTCGTTAAGGATAAAACTCGTACTAAACTTCAATTTTATGCCCAACACCTCATGCAACTCACCCTAAAATCTTAAGGTAAATCTCGGATCATGATTCGAAATGATAGATAACAGAATACCATGTAACATAATAATTTCACTAAGATAGAGTTCGGCTAATTTTTCTAATGAATAATCCATTCGTATATGTTTGAAATGTGTAGATTTGTTAGTCAATCACAATAAGCCAAATTGCATCTTTCTTTCCTGGCGTTAACGACAATCCAGTGACAAAATCCATTGTAACTTGGTCCCATTTCCACTATGGAATCATGATCGGTTGCAATAACCCAAACGAAACTTGATGCTCAGCTTTTACTTACTGACACACCAAACATCTCGATACAAAATAAAAATTTCACGTTTCATTCCCTGCCACCAATAAAACTATTTCAAATCAACACACATCTTCGAGCTTTTCGGATGAATAGAGTACACACTACTATAAGCTTCTTTTAATAAATTTTGTCTAAATTTCAGATCATTAGGTACACATAACCTTTTTCGAAACTACAAATTACCACATAGCGAATGCTAAATTCAGTATTTTGACCAGTCTAAACCATCTTTTATTTGGCTACCAACTTCAAATGAACAAGTTGTAATTCTCATATATTCTGTAAGAACAAAGGTTTAACCTTGAGTTCAGCTAAAATAGAACCATCACACTTCATCTGTAATTCGATATTTATCGCTCACAGGGCAAAAAGAGATTTACGGCTCAAAGCGTCAACAACCACATTTGCTTTTCCATGATGATAATCAATCACAACTTCATAGTCTTTAACAATTCTAACCATCCACGCTGTCTCAGATTCAATTCCATTTAGGTTATCAATATTTCAAGCTCTTGTGGTTAGTATACACATGACACCTTTTGCCATACAAGTAGTGACACCACATTTTTAACGTAAACACAATCGCTGCTAATTCTATATTGTGCGTTGGATAAATTTTTTTCATGAACTTTCAGTTACCTAGAGACGTATGCAATGACCTTCTTTCTTGCATTAAAACACACCCCAAGCTATTCGAGAGGCATTGTAAAAATAACAAATCCTTCCCCGATTCAGGTTGCGTCAACATTGACCTTCCGTCAATAAACTCTTTAATCTTTCGAAACTTGCTGACACTTAATAGACAAATGAAACAAACATCTTTTTGCAACAGTTTCGTCATAGGTGAAGCTATAATCGAAAAATTCTTTCAAAATGATGATAGTACCCAGCCAACCCTAGAAATCTTCGTATTCAGATACGTTTCATGGCTTTTCCAATTCAAAATAGACAAAATTTTGCTCGGATCAACTCTTACACCATCTCTCAAATCACCTGTCCGAGAATCTGACTGTAGTAAGCCAAAACTTGCATTTGCTAAATTTAGCATACAGTTTCTTTTCTCGTAAAGTCTGCAATACAATCTTCAGATGTTGAGCATGTTCATCTTCACTTTAGAAAAACCAAAATGTCATAAATAAAAACAACAACAAAATGATCGATATGGGATGAAAAACTCGCTTCACTAAATCCATAATGCTTCCGGAGCATTGTCAATCTGAATGGCATGACCAAATACTCATAATGTCATAGCGAGTCCTGATGCTATCTTTGGTACATCTACATATTCATTCCAGCTGATAAATCCCGATGGAAGTAAATCTTTTAAATACTAAAGCCCTTTCAGTTGATCAAAAAGATATCAATACGAGGTAACGTTTATTTATTCTTTATAGTTGTCTTGTTCAATTATCGATAATTAATGCACAATCTGAACGACCCATCTTTCTTTTAACAAACAATACAGGTGCACCCTAGGGTGATACATTCGGTCTAATAAAACCTCTATCTACCAATTATTGCAATTGCACTTTAATTCTTTAAGTTTAGCTGGAGCCATTCGATATGGCATAATTGAAAAGTATCGGGTATTAACTCAATGACAAATTCAACCTTTCGCTCCGGTAGTAAACCTGTAA